>NC_048310.1:20309944-20601412 GCF_013100865.1 Trachemys scripta elegans | reverse complement strand
TAGGCTGGGTCCTCAAGAATAACTATTGGCATTTCAACATCCCCAACGGTTATTTTCTGGTCCGGGAAGTAAGTCCCTTGCTGCAGCCGTTTAAACAGATTAGTGTTCCGGAAGACGCGAGCGTCATGAACCCTTCCCGGCCAGCCCACGTTGATGTTGGTGAAACGTCCCTTGTGACCCACAAGTGCTTGCAGCACCATTGAAAAGTACCCCTTGCGGTTTATGTACTGGATACCCTGGTGCTCCGGTGCCAAGATAGGGATATGGGTTCCATCTATCGCCCCACCACAGTTAGGGAATCCCATTGCAGCAAAGCCATTCATTATGACCTGCACATTTCCCAGAGTCACTACCTTTCGTAGCAGCAGCTCAGTGATTGCTTTGGCTACTTGCATCACAGCAGCCCCCACAGTAGATTTGCCCACTCCAAAGTGATTCCCGACTGACCGGTAGCTGTCTGGCATTGCAAGCTTCCACAGGGCTATCGCCACTTGCTTCTCAACTGTGAGGGCTGCTCTCATCTTGGTATTCTGGTGCTTCAGGGCAGGGGAAAGCAAGTCACAAAATTCCAAGAAAGTGCCCTTATGCATGCGAAAATTTCGCAGCCACTGGGCATCATCCCACACCTGCAACACTATGCGGTCCCACCAGTCTGTGCTTGTTTCCTAGGCCCAGAATCGGCGTTCCATGGCTATAACCTGCCCCATCAACAGCATTATCTCCAAAGCACTGGGTCCCGCGGTTTGATAGAATTCCATGTCCATATCCTCATCACTCTCGCCACCGCGCTGCCGTAGCCTACTACTTGCCGCCTGGTTTTGCAGGTTCTGGTTCAGCATAAACTGCACGATAACGCGCGAGGTGTTTACAATGTTCATGACTGCGGTCTTGAGCTGAGCGGGCTCCATGCTTGCTGTGGTATGGCGTCTGCACTGTTCACCCAGGAAAAAGGCGCGAAACGGTTGTCTGCCGTTGCTTCCCTGGAAAAGGGGGAGGATATACCCAGAACCACCCGCGACAATGTTTTTGGCCCCATCAGGCATTGGGATCTCAACCCAGAATCCAATGGGCGGAGGAGACTGCGGGAACTATGGGATAGCTACTCACAGTGCAATGCTCCAGAAATCAACGCTAGCCCCGGTACGTGGACGCACACCACCGAATTAATGTGCTTAGTGTGGCCGCATACAATCGACTTTATACAATCTGTTTCCAAAATTCGAATTATATAAATTCAGATTAATCCCGTAGTGTAGACATACCCTAAGAGTGTCAGACACCCTGACAACACCCACAAATGGATGATTTTTTTTATCTCCCCCTGAAGAGGATTCTATTCTAGTTTCTATTTTGCAGCCCCCACTACTAGAAGCTCTGTTGTGCCTTGCAATTGATGAAATCTCTGATGCACACACACATTGGAACTTCCCCAATTCACGAGAACAGGAAGGATGATTCCAGATGACGCTGATAAAAAAAAACCTGTCCAGACACAAGCATTTTCAAGAAAAAAGGTAATCAGAATGAGGGGCCTTCTCCAAAGCCCACTGAAGTCAATGGAGTCTTTGCATTGACTGTAATTAGCTTTGGATGAGGCCCTTACTGACCATTTTTCTCCTTGCTTTCCAACTAGCTCCTTTTCTTAATGATGGAGAAGCTGGAGAGAATAGCTGGAATCCAGCTCTGGCTAAACCTGCCAGATCAAAATGATGTATTTATAGTAAGGCCTTCTTATTTTATCATTCTACAGTACCTTTCCAAACTTAACTCCTATCCTCCTTACCAGATCGCCCTGCTTATCCTGACTTTTGGTGTTGCCATCTCTCTTCATTAGCTTGTCTAGTTTACTGTTAAGCATTGTATTGAATAACTCCTTGAGTGATTTATAAAGCTATCTAACTTGCTTTCTTGCTAACATATCTCACCTATCTGCCTCTGTATCACGATATCTTATCTCTTATTTACTGTAGTTATTTATCAAATGGTTACAATATCTCGCTCTCATATTACTGACATGTACTGTGCCATGCTAGCTATATCCCTATATAGCCAAATACATTACTTTATTACACACTGACCCTTTAACGCCATGATGTCTACAAAAAACTCAACAATGGCTGAGCCACTGGTGTGCCAATACCACAATCTATCATAGGACCAATATTGTTTCATTGTACTCCCAATCAGTCTGTCTATCTGTTGTCTCTTGTCTTAACCTTAGATAGTAATTTCTTTGGGACTGGGACCATCTTTTTGTTCTTTGTTTGTACAGCACCTTCTTCAACGGAATCCTGGTCTAGCACTGGGGCTCCTGGGTGCGATGGTAAAACAAACAAACAATAAATAAAATAATCCTTCCTCTTTTCCACAGGTGCCACCAGTTCACTTTGGTTCCCCAACTTCCTCTAAAAGTTGCATATGGATCATGTCATCTTAGTATTTTGTTGCTGTAGGCTAGGATTTCCAGTTAAAATCCAACAGCAAGAATGTCACTAACACCTTGTTTGCTTGCCTTGTAATCCTGTTTTTGTCTCTCTCACATTGCCTGAGACAGAGCAAGATAACGATAGTGAGACAGAGATTGGCCTAGTGATGGAAAACAGTGACCTGAGCGACAGGAACTCCTAATTTCCACTCCTTGCTTTGACATTGACTCCCTCTGTGGCTGTGATCTCTCTCCTTTGCCCATCTGTAAAATGGGGATATTAGTACTTTGCTGCCTCACAAGGCAGTTGTTTCATTCATGCCTGTGAAGCACTTTGAGGATAAGTGCTTACTATTATCACTATTGCCAGTTTCTATGTTCTGATTATTTCCCCACATATATATCGTATCATTCTATACTAGTCAATTACAAGCTTACATTGTTGTTTGTGGAGCTCTTTTACTTGTTAAAGTCAGTTCTAGAGAGGTAATCAACTGCAGAATGGTGAGAAAAATATTGTTGACTAATGTTGGAATAAAAAATTAAAACAAAAATCCCTCTAGGAAGAAAATTTCTCTCTATATTTTTGGGAGAAAAACCTTCAGAGGGATGTTCAATGCAATATCTTTCAGGCTTTAAATACGTGAAGCAGAATAATTCAATGGTGCACAGGGTGAAAGAGAAGCTGAAATGCACTGCTCAGCCTTATGTTACATTTTATTATAAAAAGAAGCTTTATAAAACTAACATCCATCTGGCCACTTGTTCTCATTAACAGATCACATAGTGCTTTTTTGAAATGCAGACGTGTTAGTCCTACTGTGCTGGGTAAAAGCTAACACAGATAAATATAATCAGACTGGCTAAATGCCCTTCGCAGTTTCAACTCTCTCTCTCAAACTCTTGTGTCAGGATCTGCCACACCAGATCAGGCCCTAGTCCAGTTTTCTGTCTCCAATGCCTGGTACCAGATGCCTCAGAGGAAGATGCAAGAAATCATGTGGTGGACAGATATAAAATAACTTACCCATAGGGGAAGTTTCTTCCTCGCTCTCATCCATCAGCAATTGGTTTATGACCTGAAGCCAGGGGTTTTCGCTCTCTTATATATAAGATATTTATAATATATAGTCCTATTAATTTAATGGCAGATATTCTCATTATCTACATAAATAAATATTGTTCTTTTTCTTTTTAATCCCACTCAACTTTTGGACATGATATGTTGAGGCGGTGAGTTCTGCAGGCTAATTATTCATTGTGTAAATAACTATTTCCTTTTATAGGTTTGAAAATTGTTGCTTTTCAATTTCATTTAACATTCCCATGTTCTAGTTTTATGAAACAGGGTAAGTAGGAGCACGCCTGATTTACCTTTTCTATCCCATTCATCAGGCTCTCTTAAGTCTCCTTTCTAAGCTACCTTAAAGAAGATGTAAATTACATGTATCCTCTCTTTAAGGCTCCTTTACACCACCAGACAGTATAAAGGGGCCTTAGTGTAAGTGAGAATCACGCCCTAGTAGTGTATTACAGTGTATATCTGGTGTAGTATATAATAGTGTGTTCTTTTCATGCTACCATACACCAGTAACCTCGGGACCCCAGTACCATGGTAGAATCAAATAGTAGTGCAAAAGCTATTAAGAGAGTGAAGGCTTGTGGAGATCTGTCATTAAAACAGACATGTTAGACCTGACTCTGTGTATTTGTGTCTGGATTTACTCTATGGAAGACAGTACACAGTGTTGTTGTGTGCTGTTAAAGAGCTGTTGGCATCCATCCCAGAGATGACTGAATTCAGTAAAAGGTGAAATGACTCCTATATGTCTAGGTAAATACACATAAACTGTATGTTGCAATTTGTCAAAGGCTTTAGGATGGATTCTTTAGGATAACAGTCACTAGCGTTCAACTTGGAGAACAACACAGTGCCCAGATGCAATTTCTCTTTTTTCCTCAAGTCCTCCCCATCTTTTACCCAAAGAAGGGGAAATATAGCATCCTCCTAATTCAAGCACTGACAGGTGCTACATAAATCTGTGTTTCTAGAGACGGTTAACTGTAGAAAGGATTTCCTTCTTGATCCTTTGCTGGTGCCTGAGAACCATTAGTGCTTTCTCTCAGTGGATTCTCCTCTGAGACTGTCCATGAATTACGTAACATATAGGTGGGTGATTTTCAGAACTCAGCCCCTCCCTTGCAACACTTTGTAATACTGACACAAATATGCATAATTAAGGACTCACCCACCCACTAATGTGCTACAGAATTTATGGACCCCCCTCTTCCTCCCATGTACAAGGTTTAGGAGTTGGGTCTTTGCTGTCACAAAGAGTTTGTAGTCCTTATGCTCAATGTAGTAACCTCATTAGCCTAAATTAAAGTAAAAGCCTGACTTGGATCCACAAGGGTAGATTTCCTGAGCTAAATCTCATTACAGAATGTTTGAGATTATAGGAGTGGTAGAAGAAATAGAGAAAGAATTTCAGGTAGGAAAGTCACAGCTAAGATCTGGGGGAGGGAGGAACGTGCAGAGCTCATTATCGATGTTTTATTAGGAGCCAAGGACCTAACAGTCTTTATAACATGGATCCAGAGTAGTAGCAGAGAGGCACTGAAAAAACAAGAGTGAGAGTTAGGGAAAGGGACAAAGGTCAAAGGGACAAAAGGACTGGGAAGTCCAGAAAGACCATGAGTACAGAGGAAGGGAATAAATTTCCTAAGGTGGGGAGTTTATAGTGGATCCCAGGGAGAACTCCATCCAGCTGCAAGAAAGTCTTTGGGCCCTACTAAGAAGTTTGTGGCTGCTCTAGGCAAACCCTCCCCTGGAGAGGAACACATTGTGTGGGGCAAATTCTGTCTACCTAATGCCTGCTCATGGCAACATATAAATCAAAACCAGAATCTGGCCTAGTATTGAGCTCTGGGTTATCCCATAAAGAGAGGCACTGCTGTACAATGAATATCATTGGAGCTCTATGATGAATGCAAATTGAGTGTGCTGCCTAAAATAGGAAACCAAGTCAAAGCAATTCCAGAGAACCAGAGCACACATCAAGTTAAGATGTCAAAAACTAGAATAAATGAGAACATCCCTCCCCCCTGACTCATTAAGGACCAAGTGATCATTGCAGTCTTGGTGGTATAAAAGGAATCCTGATGGAAATTTATTATAAATCTGAGGATGGTTCAAACATACCTCAGATTGGACTCTCCCTACAGTACTTTCTTAACAATCTTAGGTAACTGCAGGAGGCTGGAGATAGGGCAGTAATTAGCAAAGATGCCCTCTGGTGAACTTAATTTCAATAACAGGATGGTGGGAGGTTAGCCTGGCAGATTTGCTGACAGAAAGATTAATCAGAATGTATTAGATACTAAAGGAAATGGTCTGCCACAATTGTGGGAGGCCAAGGATCGAAATTAGAGTGGATGACAAAACCTTCAAGATTGTCTCATTTAAATCCTCAAGAGAAAGTACACTGCAAGCTGCCTGAACCCATGGAAACTGAATTACCAGAGTGACGTGGACTGACAGGTGTAAGAGGAGGGGTCAGTGCTGAACAAGTTGCCAATCTGGAGAAATACCAGGCTGTAATATCTTCTATTTTATCTGCAACATAACAGCACTAGGATGCTTCAGATACAGTGAGTGACCCAATAGAAGGATACAAAAGAGCATTATTAAGTTTGGAGTAAGGAGGCAGAATAATTTCTCCTTTTCAAAATCAAATTCAAGTAGAAGCAGCCTTAGCCAAAGCCACTTTATATAAATTAACATGATTCTTCCATATATCAAAATGAATGGTTAGGCCAGAGGTCTTTCATTGTCTGCAATTTCCTCTCAGCTGCTGTCCCTAGGCTCCTCTGTGTATCAGCATAAGATCAAATGCAATAGAATGAGTATGTATCAGAGCTAGATCATTTGTGATATTTACCAGTTGCCATGTGCCTCCTCCTATATGGTTGAAGTAAACAGCTTGATCATCTACTAAATTCCAGCTGGGCGCAGCACAGGACAGGGACAGAGGGAAAAGAGGTTTCAGCCAACTTTGTTCTCACCTGATTCTGGAGCTGTTCCAAGCTACCATTTAGTGGATTTCTGCTATGTTCTGGGGAGGCAGGGTGGGTGGCGGAGGAGCTGTATGGTTGCTCTGTGCCACTCAAGGATTATCTCACAAAAGGGAGAATCCTCAGGGAGCCAGATCTGTGACCTTTATGTTTTTTTGCCCTTCCGGAGCAGCGTGCATGATCTGCCCCACACATTCACCTGTCTCTGGTTTAAGGCCACTGGCTGCAACTTTACCAACACCCTCAGGGACATCACCAACTGCATCTTGACAAAAATACACCAGAGTCAAAAATGTTGTTGCCAACAAGCCACCCCCGTAAAAACAGCAAAACTACATAGCCCTTGTGGTAAACTTACTGCATGTCACTTAGCAAGCCCCAGCTGATGATGAAGAAGAAGGGAAAGGGCCTCAGTGGACTGCCCCATTTACCGTGATATAGAAATTCCCTCTCAATTCCTTGTTACTCTGTCAAAGACAGGGTATGCCAAGGTGACTACAATGAAGAAAATTAACTACCAATTCTGTATCCTGCCCAGAGATACACGTTAGGGAAGGCAGGAAGATCTGCTGCTAGTAGGGGAGAACGTGTGCACCTTCTCCTTGCCCCTTCTATCAGAATGATTTGCCCTTGTCTAACACCTGCAATCAAAGGAACAAACTTCCATGAATTGAACCTCACAACCTTCTTGTGAGGCAGGAAGGATTAATATCCCCATTTTACAGAGGAGGCACAGAAGTTAAAGGCCTGATTTTCAGAAGCGTTGAGTGCTAGCAGCTCAGTGATGGAATTCTGGGGGCTCAGCATCTGTGAAAATTCAAGCCCTTGGTGATTTGCCAGTGGTCTCAAAGGATATCCATGGCAATGCTGGGAATAGAATTCAGATGCAATATCTGTGTGCTGCTTTGAAGAGTGTTTCCAATGAAACACAAAACCACATGACACTTGCCTGGTTGTAGGTTTTTCGACAAACTCTAAACTCAGACAAACATTCTCAAGTGATCATCTACCATGAATTGGTTGAGTGAACCTGAGCCAATCTAAAATTTCTTGTAAAAGTGAAGGGAATTCTGCCTCAAAACATATAACATCACAAATGATCTAGCCCAGTGTTCTAACCACAAGATCATCCTTCCTTTATGCCCACCCCATCATGCCACAGCAACTAACCCACAACAAACAGCTTTCAGATCTGCTTGTCACATGTCAGAATGTATTCATGAAAATCCTACAGCTGTTGGACTGCTGAGGAGACAGAGATCCCTCCTACCCTAACATCCTTTTGGGGACACTGAAACATCTCTCTTCAGGAATTCCACCATTTCTTGCTTTACAAGACAAATCAGGGTCAGTTAATTTAGACAACATGAACGGGGGCAAAGAAGCAATTCTGAGATATAATCTGAAAGCAGTGATCAGGTGCTTATATGGCATCCAATGATGAGAGCAGCAAGATGGAGATCAGCATGCAATGATCAGCAAGTATTAACAACTGAGTAGTCAACTTCAAGGGGTGCCAATCAAACAGGAAAAAAAAAAAAAGAATATGTCCTGTCTGCAGAATGGAGAAAATGAAGTAAGTTTAAGTGATTGCAATATTATTAGAGCGGTCATCACATTAAATATGCACTGAGTGCCTTAGGCAGGGCTTAAAGTGGTCTCAGAGAAGTTTTTCATTGCCCAGCAGTAGAATTTTATTAATTCCTAATCAAATTTTAGGATCAGACAGCTTGTTTAAATGCACTTAAAATTCTCCCATGCCAGTGACCTATCTAGTTCAAACTCACCTCAACTGTCTGGCTTTGCTTGTTTGGGTTTGCAGTCCTGGAAAGCCCAGCCCACTTTAAACTTTTGCATTAAGCACACAGGGTCTATATTCCATAGTCCACTGAAATCAGTAGGAGCCTTAATTTCAATCAACTTTGGATCAGGGTCTTAAGAACAAGAGCCCTTTAATAACATCACAGAACCCCTCAGATTCTTCTAAACAATCAAAATTACTGAAACATACTAAACATATTGCAAACATAATGAGCCAGATTCATCCCTGGTGTAAGCCCAATGAAGCCAGCTGCAGCACCACTTTGTCTCATTGTTGGTTACAGCCAGGCTGCCAATATTCACCCTATAAAAACTCCCATGCTTTTCTCATTCCCAACAGCGATTTGATTCCGGTAAAGTGAGTAATTTGTATCAAGAGAAATTGTCTCACTTTGAGGAAGGTTCCCAATAGAACACAAAACCACGTGAAATTTGCCTGGTTGCAGGATTTATTACAAACTCTAAACTCAGACAAATGTTTTCAAGTGATTCTCTACCATGAACCAGTTGAGTGAACCTGACCCAATCTATAATGGTGTGTTAAAGTCGCATGGAATTCAGTTCGGTCTCAAAATCAAATGAGAGTTTCCTTTTTAGTTTTTATGTTTGTTCAAACCTGAAACTCTTACTGTAGCCCAGTGATGTGTAAGCCCACCATAGAAAATGTTAGCACTGGACCCTGTGAAGTTAAACATCCATTTTACACTGTTCTACTTGTAACATCTTCTCTACCCCCTGAATGTTCTATACCTAGGGTTGTCCCATTCTTTCAAAACATTCCATCCCATCATAAGCATGGTAAGTATTGTGATGTTGGCATTATATTCTCCAAACACTCTTACATGGAGTTTAGTTTTAAAACTAGATCTTTTTGAATGTGCTCCTTCCTCATTTTTTCTCTGTTGCCTTTATGGTGATCAAATAAAAGTAGTTTTTGCTTCTGTTTTCTTTATATTTTAGTGTAATGGTGGTGAATATTTTGTATATTTATGTCGGTATTTGGGCAGGTTAGGATAGCAGAGCTCCAGAAATATCTGAAGTGTTTAGGAAGCTTCTGTATTATTACAACTATAAACATAATTAGTAATTTAAGGACTAGGAGAAAAAGTTTAAAAAATATAAGAACTCATGGAAATCTGAGACTATTTCAATTTCAATAGTAAATAATAACTGCAGCTCACCAACACCTTTAGCTGCACTACAAAGAGCAGTCAGAAAATCAAAATTAACAAAGAAATCTACAACACAGGGACAACTATCATCTTAAATTATCCATGTCTCAGTCAATGTCTAAATCCATAAAGTATATTTGAATTTCCACTCAGCTCTAATTAACACAATTTTGGAGACAGATCCAGAATTTAATTCCTCTCAACCTTGATATCACTGAATTTTGTCTCTTTCTCTCATCATTGCTTTATGTCACACCTTTTCTGTATCTTTATTTTTATCCATCAGACTCTGGGGCCCAATTCACTGGTGTCCTACTGTTTCTTTGTGCTAGCTATGCTGTGGACCACTATTAATTGGTGCAGTTTATAGCAGGTTTTAGATTGTTTTGATCTACACCAAGAGACCGGCCCAGTGCTGAAACAGGTGAGAATAAATTGACCACAAAGGTGGTCAAAAGTCACCTTTTGCTCCCCATATCATTGGTCTTCTGGAAAATCTGGTCCTGTCATTTTAAACCTCCTTTTTGGATTTGTTTTCAGAATCCCGAGAAAAATTATACTTTGTGATGAGATGCTGCCTGTGACATTTCAGGTGATCTGGATTTTTTTTGGGGGGGAGGGAAGGGAGATGGTTGTGGGTGTGTTGAAAGCTAGAGTTATAATAGGAAGCTAACGTCAACCTTAATTATGGAGCAGCTACCACTGCTCTACATTACATAGTTTTAACTCACTCATCTGAAATGCATTCAGCTTTCAGCACAAACATTAGATTCAATTACCATTTTATTTCCCAAATATGGTAATACTGGCAGCCAGTAAAAGTCTATTTCAACAGCCCTTGATTAATTCAACAATGTATTTGTTTCCCTTCCTTCTGCATTACAAACTTTGTTATCACTCTCTTATTTATAAAGGTGAGCTCTAAAGAAGCAGAGAACCAGAAGCTTATGTAGAAAATTATCTTTTCATTATAATCTCAAGATATTAAGGAGTAAATTTTCAATGCAGTGAGTTACACACCCAACTCTAGTTATTATGTGTTATAAGTCCCTATGCACCAAGCTGAAAATTTGCCCCTAAGCATATTTGGATTTTTATCTAGCAAAGTGCCAGAATACTAAATAGATTTTTATGAAATTGCACTCAGTAGTAAACTACACCATCTGATCTCCATAGAGTTTATAAACCTGCAACATACAAACCAGCTATAGCACCGTAATACACTTTAATGTTCACAGCCTACTATTGTTGCACCAATGAATTGCTCAATTCCAAGGTTCAATTCCATGGCATTTAGCTGGGATGGGCCTGGATTGTGTCCCTAGTCTCTGTTTGCCAGAAGCTGGGAATGAGCGACAGAAGATAGATCACTTGATTACCTGTTCTATTCATTCCCTCTGGGGCACCTGACATTGGACACTGTCAGAAGACAGGATACTGGGTTAGATGGACCTTTGGTCTGAACCAATATGGCCATTTTTATGTTCTTAAGTTCCTTTATTAAAACTCCCAGTAAAGTCTAAATAAAGATGATAGGATTGGGCCCTGACAGGGGATTTTAGGGTAATCTAATAAATAAGGATTTAATTCTTATTACAAAACACAAGGGGAAGTCTATCTGCTCGAGGTCTCTCTTCTTCACAGTACTATTGATATCTAAGCCTATTGATTACAGAGTTTAGCCAATGGATCACAAATTGATGTTCCTGGTTACAATTAATTAATTAAAAGAGCCATGCCTGGGTCACCCTCTCCTGGAAGAATGGGGTTTTATTCTACTGGAATGTGAGTGCTGATGAAGGTTATACTAGTACAGGGGTCAGCAACGTTCGGCACGTGGCTTGCCAGGGTAAGCACTCTTGCGGGCCGGGCCAGTTTATTTACCTGCTGACGCGGCAGATTCGGCCGATCGCGGACCCCACTGGCCGTGGTTCGCCGTCCTGGGCCAACAGGGGCGGCGGGAAGCCGCGGCCAGCACATCCCTTGGCCCGTGCCACTTCCCGTCGCCCCCATTGGCCCGGGACGGTGAACCGCGGCGAGTGGGGGCCGCGATCAGCCGAACCTGCTGCATCAGCAGGTAAATAAACTGGCCCGGCCTGCTAGGGTGCTTACCCTGGTGAGCCGCATGCTGAATGTTGCTGACCCCTGTACTAGTATTTATGAAGGCGGCTCCAAAATTTTCCATCTAATCTTTGTTGTTGTTGGGTTAATTGTGTTTTTCACCAACAAAAAGTGTGTGAAAGTATCTGCTTTCCTTGAAAAGTTCTGAGTTTTCACCAGAGCAGTTGTCATCTCAAAATTTTCAGGTTTGGGGTTCTTGATCATTCAATGAAGAGTCAAAATGTTCAGTGGGGAAAACTGCACTTTCCAAGCCACTATACTATTTACTAATGAGCTCCTCAAGAATGAAGACTTTCAACTGTATCTACTAAGCATGCTCAGGATATTATATATATATATATATATATATCAATGAGAGAGAGAATAGTGTGAGGAAATCCTGATCACTGCTTTTTAAAATGTATTGAATTGTAAATTGTAAAGCTCAAGAAAAGCACAGGCTTGATGACGGTCAGGTTCTGGAATCTTTTGTGTGTTTGCAAAACAAGCAGCTCACTGGCAGTGGCTGCTCCGACCCCTTCTATGCCTCACGCTGCTAATGTGCCTTACCCTGACCTTAGGGTATGTCTACATTTGACCTGGGAAGTGTTTCCAGCTTGCACAGATGTGTCTGTGCTAGCTCTGCTCAAGCTAGCATGGCAGAAATAGCAGTGTAGTCAGAATAGCCCAGGCAACAGTTCTGGCTAGCTTCCTGCATAGGTATCTAGGAGTCTGGGCCGGTACATACAGAGCTGCAGCCTGTGCTACCATGGTTACACTATTTGTTATAGTGCACTCCCTCAGGCAAAGGTAGCATGGATACATCTCTATGAACTGGGAATCACACTTCCCAGCTCAAATGTAGATGTACCCCTAGGGGAAGAAAGTAGCTTACACTCTGTGGGCCTCTCCATAGGCTGATAAGTAGTGTTAATCTTGACTTGTCCACAAAGAATCAGACTATGGCCACCAAATTCATGCACAGAAGTCAAATGGGAATGACACTTGGTCACTAGCAACCTGGGATAAATTCATCCTAGTAACAGAGATAATAAGCCATATCCCACTACTCATCTCCCAATGCTCTGGGCCATCCATTCCACTCAGGACAAAACTATTGAAGAAAAAGCCCTCTAAATCACATCTACATTCAGTCTGGTTTAGTAATATATGTATATGAAATACAAGTATTGTTTCTGAAATGGGAGCATATGGGGAGAGAAAAGTCAGTGATCATGATTTCTAATGCTGTTTCTAGATCAAACAAACCTGAATATGAAAAAGTCTCCTTTTGTGTTTTTTTTTAAACCCACAGACCTTAAGATGAATTATTAGAGGGTTTTACTCTTGTATCTATAGAAATGAAATATGAGTTTGAACCAAAACACCAAATTTTAAAAGAGGCTCAGAGTTTAAACCCAGATCCATTTCATGATACACCCCTCTTTCTATCATGGGCCATATCTAAATGCCACAAATAAACACCCAAATGTTGATGGGTCTGAAATCTGAATCTGCATTTTGAGGATTGGGTCTTTCTCTGAAAAATAAGCAGCACATTTTTCACATTCAATGGAAAAAAGGAAAGGGCACAATATCTGTCAGTAAACTGACCCCTTATCAGGATCGCATGCAGTCCCATTACTGCTATGACAACTAGCTCAGCTGTGAGCCAAATGCCAGAAAAAGGCCAGCAAAAAAATCCATCAGTATAGACTCATTTATCACTGCAAGAAAAAAAATTCTAGAGCTGCCATCCAAACCTGTATCCACTATGCCAGTCTTACCTTTTTCCAACATCAGTTGAGAGCACTGACTCCACAATGCAAAGCATGCCTTTAAGAATGATAAAGGAGCCATTTATGATTGAAAATGATGTTTCTATTCAAAACAAATTCTATTAAAGAAAAAAAAATAATTAGTATAGAGTATAGTAATTTGCAAAAACCAAAGCTGACATATTGCCTAGGAGACACTGTGAAACCAACTAACTAGTAACCATATCTTGTTGGTTTTAATATTTTAACAAGTAAGATGCAGAAATTTAGAAGATTATTTCTTCATGGGTGTGTGAAACAGCATATCAATTGTAGAAAGGGCCTTTCCCAGTACATGATGCCATCTTGAATTCCCTATTCTGACAAGACAAAACACATTTGTACCTTTATTTTGTGTCTTTCGATAATTTTTTCAGTGACTCTAGTACTGGTTGAAGGGGAAGGATTGACATCTCAGGAGATTGACTCTCTGTTTATCCACTCAACAGGTATAACTCAGGCAGCACAGTCTTCCCCCACACTGGCCTGCCAATCTGCCTCCAGCACTTATTAAAAAATTTAACACCTCCAAATACACTGTATGCATCATGAATGGAACCAGGCCAATGCACTGAACTTCTCAGCTGGTGACAGAGACACATTTTATGTCAGTGTTAATCACATGCATATGGATATATTATATGCCTCAAAAAAACCCACCGTTTTCATCTCAGTCAATGGCAAGTGTTCATGAGATATTGTAGGGCTGCCAGATTATTATGGCTATTATTACTGGCTATCGTTACTATGTTACTAAGGGCCTGAACTGCAAAGCTGACATTCAGAGCAATTCAGGAGTGGGGGAACTCAGGGCATTCGGATCCAAGGCTTTCACTGAAAGTCATCACTAGCCATAGAGCCAGGTTGTGCCCAGTCCTGTAGCAAGGTAGGGAGGAAAGCATAAAGCCCTTTTCCTCCTCGTGATAGTCCTTGGGCTAGGGCCAGGAACAAAAATAGTGCCTGTGCTTGTCCCCTCCTATTTCCCCAGGGCACCAAGCATCCCAAAGGGGATAGGGAAGTGACAGGATGACAGCCTCCCTCTCCTTCCTTTCTGGTCCATGGAGTTGACCTGTGCGACCATCCCACACTGTCCAAAGGAGGGGGGGCAGGCTGTGCACCCCCTTCATGCCAGGGACCTGAAAGGCACAATTCCTCCTAGACCTACCCCACTCCCAAGCATGATGGGTGGTGCCCTGCCTCTTCCTCAGGGCTATGCGCACTATCCCCATCAGGCCTTTGGCATTCTGCAACGGGAGCGGGGGAACCAAACAAATTCAGGGGTCTTAATTTTACTGACTCACTCTATAATAATTGTAACAGTTTGTCACCACTCCAAACAATGTCAGTAACGTCGTCCATCTATGGATCGGCACATGCCTTCCCTGCTCAAAAGCACCACACTGACATCTGTCCTCCTACATGGTTTGCCTTAGGAATTTGGTACGTACCAAATTCTCAGAACTACCATTTCTTGTTTCAGCAAAACATTTGCAGTGATTAGAGAAGAAAGACAGGGATGTAAGTGTGGTGTTTAGACGCTGCTGTAATTATTAGAACTGGGAGCACTGGCTGTTGGGAGTCTGAAAGGACAGGAAACAGGAAGGAGGGGGGAGGAGTTGAGGAGGCTGAGTGAGAGTTACAGAGGGTGCAGCTGCAGCTTGGTAAAGAGGTTCCCACTGTAAAAATAAAGTCCTGTTGAAGTTTGTTAGTACCTTGCCTGGTTGTTACAACAGTAAGAGTCTACAGAATAGACCAGGAGATTGAAATCCGCTGTTCAAATATCGGTGCGCTGTAAACAGATATAAGCCCAGCTTCCTCAAATTGCTTTACTAACTATGTTAACCTCAGGGACACCCCTCTGTTTCCTGGGGTGAGTGAGCAATAATTCAGTGATATAGCTGTAATGGGGCGAGTTCACTTTGCAGTCAGAATGGTATTAGAATGGCTAACACAGCATACCGACATTTGAAGCTGTAGTTCTCAGATATGATGCATTATTAGCATTGCAGCTGAAATAACCCAGTAATTACTTAATGTTTGATATTTACATGGAGCTGTACATTACGTTTGCTCAGAGAGGCAGGAGAACTGGGGCAGGAGAACTGGGTCAGGATGGGGGGAAGGTTACAAAAAACCCACAGAAAGAAATACGGAGCTATAAAGGGAGCAAGTCACTTAATCTTTCTCTTTTGCGCTTCAAGATCCACTGAATGGGGCTGGTAATACTCTCTTTCTCCTACCCTTTCTCTGGGTTGTCTATTTTGATTGTAAGCTCCTCAGGGCAGAAGCTGTCTCTTCCTATGTGATTGTACAGTACCTAGCACAACAGGACCTCCAGGTGCCACCATAATGTAAATAATAATCAATACATTTATATTTTTCTCTATATATAGTTGCTCCTTATAGATCATGTCCTTTCCTGTTCAGATTGTAACATACAGCACAGTAATATTCTGGCAATTTAGGCTGGGCTTATGTTGCAGGAGAAGGGGGCAGGAATCTAATTTCATATCATTTATGTTGTGTACACGTCTCCATACTCTTTTAGGAACCATGGGGTTCCATACTAACTGGGACTTTATGTTAACTTGATCTAGAACTGCATTTGATCTTTTAAAATTAGTTTAGCTGTTCATTTAAACTGGTTGCATTTACATTGGCTTGGTTCTTATGTCATTGGAAAATGGCAAAATAACATTATTTTTTCCAACTTGTGAATTCTTTTGCTTTTAACAAAACTATTCTGCACAGAGTAATACACAACTGTGCTGAGGTGTGTGTGTGTGTTTTCATATTTGTATAAACTAACTGGTGGTGAGTAATTTGAAATTTGAAATCTAGCTGCCATATAGTTCTTCAGTTGTCAATTCACATTTCATTGGATGCAAAATGAAACCACTTTCAGCTATGTAGACTGAAAAAATACCTCTGAAGTCAGCAATAATAGCTAAAAGCTATTTGATTTGATTTTTTTGAAGATTCACATAAAATGCAAGCAAAACTTGACTGAGGAAGGACTCAGAATGAACTGCAAGATTGGGTTGGGGGGAGATAGACGGGGGAGGAGTATTATGTTATTGCTTTTGAACTATACTCTGCCATATCCTTCACACACAGAGAAATTGGCAGGTATAAGGATATAGGAGAACTGGAAGATATAAAAGCCATAAGGATTACAATGTTAAACACAGTACAAACTACTGTACATAAAAAAAAACCCAATACCCTTAGTTCACATGTGGTTGCATCTTGCAGGTGAAATGTGAGATTCAGCAATTCCCTGCATCCACCACTTGTGCTCTTGTGCTGGTTAGAGAAAAGCCTCTAGAGAGGTAGGGAAGGTCACTCGGGGGTGAGCAGCAATGCGAGCTGGAGCGGAGGCAGCAGTAGTGAGAACAGAGTGGAGAGCATGCCATAAAGGGCACAGATCCAAGAATATAAATTTTAGAACAGGCAGATTTTGAATTAATATGACAGAATTTCAGCCTCAAGGTCCTGATGACTATACAAAATGCTGAAAGGTTCAGCCTCCTGCTTATGGTGTTACCACCTCTTGATGGAATTACAGCATAGGTCTATAATTCACAATTGCCTGTTGTGTAGTCTACAGGCACAGTATGGGCAGCAGCTTTGATGACAACATATTAGCCAGAAGACTGAAGTGTTCATTATGTCACTAGAATCCTGCAGTGTGGGGGCAAACAGCTTAGACAATTTTCTATGTATTAGTTTTATATATTCAAAGATTATCCCAAAATGTGAACAACACACACCTGTTTTAAAATCAAATAATTTAGAATCTGATCTTCCTTCACTATTCAGGGAAACTCCCATTGACTTCACTACCACTCTCTCTCGTGTGTCTCCTGTTTGCAAGATTCTGGTAGTGAAAGGTAGGGAAAAAACACTGTTGATATTTATTAAATGTAATTTACGGAGCTCAGATGTGTGGTGGGATTGTGACATGATATAATAGCTAACCATGTGGTTAATTTGCATACTTCAATCCTATTAGTTAAAATGCTGTAAAAGCTGTTCAGAGTTTTGATAATATTTCACGGATATCATCACTCTGGACTCACTGCCATCAAATATAGGGCCAGATTATATTCTGACTGTGAAATAGAGCTTTCTCCCCATTATCTGGCAATGAGATTTTTTCCTGTATATATTAAATAATTTAAATATAGACTCAATCCTACAAAGTGTACATGTTAGCAAAGGGAAGGTTATAACAGGTACCCTTAATGAGGTTGTAAAGGTTTTTGCAATCACAGTGCTTGATATTAAGGAAACCAAGAAACCCCATATGAGACACCACAGTACACTGTAATCAAGAGAGAGCTGTAGGAGGAGATCAAGAATGTGCAAAGGAAGAGCCAATTAAAAATGAAATGAGTGGCAGAAGCAGACAGACTCTTAAGAAAGGAAGACCCTATTTTCACGTCTCTGGCATGCAGTCATAATGAAAGAGGAAAATAAATAGAGAAAGTATGTGAAATATAAAACTTGTTTTTAAACACAATAGAGGTAGATTGTGCCATTAGATGTGACAGCCCAGGACTAGGCATGGTGGGTAAGCTGCTCCATCCAAGAAGTGGTGTAAGGAAGTGAAACTGTGATGAGGTGAACTTACCTCATTTAGAATGGTACAGGTCTACATATATTTAATAGATTATATATATTGCATATTAGCAAGTAATATATAAGCAAATGCATAAGCAACATAATCTTTGGCCTAGTGTTTAGTGTGGTTAATAAGATTTTTAAATAACTTTTCTCGGAAGGAGTGCAAATAAAGCCTTTTTGGCTTACTAGATATCCTGTTATTCAGTACTCTGATCTAGGTAGAGCTCAAGGACGAGGTTACTGTAACCTGCCAGATATAATCAGGATAAACAAGGAGAGTCCCAAAAGTCCCGGTCAATTGTTATTGGGAATAAGTAAAGAAACATGTAATATAAATTAATCTAGCGTGTAACACAAAATATCATATGTGGTCATAAATATTATTACTTATTCTATAAGGAATGAGAGGAGGGTGTTATCTTGGGAATAAAAAGATTGTACTGAGACTTAAACTTTGCCTTTGTTTACATACAGCTTTTGGTGTGTCTACATGCAGCCAACTCATTGGCCTGTTCCATGCCAGCTGATCACTGGGGTATAAACCTCTTCCCTGGATTTAAACTCAGGGTATGTCTATACTTACCCGCTGGTTCGGCGGCCAGCAATCGATCCCGGAAGTGCTCGCCGTCGACGCCGGTAATCCTGCTCTGCGATAGGAGTAGGCAGAGTCGACGGAGGAGCCTGCCTGCCGTGTGTGGACCTGCGGTAAGTACTTTTAAGTTCGAACTAAGGTACTTCGACTTCAGCTACGTTATTCACGTAGCTGAAGTTGTGTATCTTAGTTCGAACTGGGGGCTTAGTGTGGACCAGGCCTCAGGGTTAGCAGGGTTTTTTGTCTGCTATAGCAAGTAGTGGTTGTCTGATTTGCTAGATTCATAAGGTAATCTGTAGGCTGGATTGGTGGTCCTGAAACATCCTTACAAGTGTTCCCTGGAGGCAGCCCTTTAAGTCACCATTCCTCTCTGTTCTCTCCTTGTTGGGGAACAGGTAGTAATTTTCTGCTGGTCTATACCCAGGGCTGGCTCCAGGCACCAGCACAGGAAGCAGGTGCTTGGGGCGGCCAATGGAAAGGGGCAGTACGTCCGGGTCTTCGGCGGCAATTCAGCGGCGGGTCCCTCAGTCCCTCTCGGAGGGAAGCACCAGCTGCTGAATTGCTGCCGAAGAATGAAGCGGCGCGGTAGATCTGCCACCGAAGTGCCGCCGATCGTGGCTTTATCTTTTTATTTATTTATTTTTCTTCGCCGCTTGGGGCGGCAAAAAAGCTGGAGCCGGCCCTGTCTATACCAGTAGGCAAGGAGAAAGACTCCTCACATTTAAAGGTGCAGTACACAGATAACAGAATGCTAAGGTCTCTGGCTGTTTACTTACTGGTATCCACATAGTACTCAAATGGTAAAAGACTATGGGGCAGATTATAAAGCTCTTATACACATTGGTAAGCAATTAGTCACCTGAAGAATCCCACTGAAATCAATCCCACTAAGTGCCTCATCCAACTCCCACTGAAAATGCAAAGCTCCCATTGACTTCAGTGGGAGATGGCTCGGGTCTTAAACTAGCCCAGGTAATAAAAATGTAGGGGCAGACTGTTTGCTCACCTATGTAGTGCACTTGAGTCACTGGGAGTCTTTCCACTGGGTTTATTGGAGTAGGATCAGGCTCTCGGTGAGAAAATAGGAACATATCTACTTGGATTCTGCCTCTACACAACCCATCTGAAATGCTCCTCAATGCAGGCGATAACATCTCGTCATTAGGCAATACTGTGGCAATAATAGGACTAATTAACCCTGCTTAATGAACTGGACAATTGGTCTTTGATAACAGAAAGTCCAAGAGAAAGCTCTACAACAAGATACCACTAAAATAACTACCAGAAAAATCTTTCCATTGGTCAGCCCAACCAGCAGATCTGAATAACATGAGAAGTCTGAATATGTTCAATTTATTATTTTCACCATGGAAACGCTCAACAAAACTGACCTTTTCAGCTTCAATAAAAGTGGATTTTGCAGTAGGTCCCTTGTCAGCTGCTTCAATAATAAGTGTAGGTTCTAAAACCCAGAGTTATTAAAAACTAAACAAAGATGAAAACAGTCACCTCTCTCCCCCACCACGCCCACGCAGCCTTGATCTGAAAGGGATCAGACTTAAATCAATCAGCAATTACAGACATACACCTTCAGTTCAAACATGTAAGCAAACCTAGGGGCCAAATTCTGCTCTGAGTTACACTGGCGTGACTTGATTGACTTCAGTGAAGCCATTCCTGACATGCACTGGTGTAACTCAGTGTAGAATGTGGCCATTTGTTATCTGCTGTGGCTACTTTTATCTAAGAATCATTCAGTTTCATGGGAAGTCTTTAGTATTGCTGACCCTTCTGGTATATTGATCCATTTTGATCAGGCTCACAACTTATCTGTTATCCCATAGAGCTGCTACTGTTCACTATGTACTTTAAGAGTGGGTGGGGGCTGGAATTCTACTTCCAAAGGAACCATTTCACTTTTGCTGAGATAGGAGGTACACAAACGTTGAGAGCGAGCAAGCGAGAGAGATCATTATCTGAATTATTTTCAATAAATTCAGCCTGAAATGTTTCTTACTGGGGAATTTTGGAGACTGTCATTCAGGGTACACACAACCCACCTCAATAACTATAGGCATAACCTTCTTCAATACAGTAATAAATAACAACACTGTCCATTTGCATGTATGCTTTGTTAATGCAATATAATATCAGGAGACTTGTGCAAAAGGTTACCAAACAATATGATCTGCTGCAGGGATTATTTCTCAATTGCATTTACCTCTTTTCATTGGCTGTGCAGTTTTTCTTCATTCAAGAAAGTACATTTAAACATGCCGAAACTCGAGCAGTTGTATTTAAGTCAGTGTTTCCAAGCAGACATGGAATGCAAGGGAAATTGTGATTTTTGACATATTCCAATATAAACTCCACATGTATTATATCTTAGTAAAATATACTGGAAATATAGTGAGCAAAAATTAGATACAAGTAAAGAAAGGGCAAAACAATTTAATGACAGCTTTAAAATTTAGGCAAATCTCATTGTTAATAATTATTATCATTAATTCTCTCTCTAAACCTGCCTCCCAATAGCACATAATTATTGGCACTGGGTCAAAAGGCTTACAACTCAAAATAAGTGTTTAACATTCCAGATATACTCAACACAATTACATGATATGCCACACTGAAAATACCACCTGATTCCAAAAAATATGCAGATATGCAGACCTGCACAAGGGAGATGTCCAGTGAATACTGCAGGGGACTCTACTCCTGGAATTTCTTCCCAGCTCTGACAGTGACACTCCAAGTCACTTGTGTTTTCTGTGCCTCAGTTTCTCCATCTGTAAAATAGGGAGATTACAGGAAGTTGCACTGATTTATGTTTGTATTCAATTTTGAAAGTTCTTTTCCCTTAGCAGTGACATCCATTGCAAATAATCCAGACCTCAACCCAAATTATGAACCAGAGAGCATTCTTTAAAGTTTGGGAAAGCCATGAAATACATTGGCTGTCTGTTCAGTAAGGAAACTTTTCTAACTTATTTAGGGATCAAAACTAACTTTACCTGGCCCACTCTCCCAGTAGTTTCAAATTAGGTATTATGTATCTCAGCTTTCCAGCAAAATTGTTTTATACAGAAAGCTAACTTTAATAGAAGCGATGGCATCTGGTCAATTAGGAAACATATACACCCACTATATATATATATAAACTCATTTATATCAGACTTTACAGACAACTTTCATAACAAGTGTCCATATATGACATGATGGGAAAAGGACCTGGATACACAAAATTACCCGAGGGGAATGGGTTTTGATCTAGAAAAGGTGATCAGCAACCTCAATTTTCTTTTAGATACTGTTTCATTGGTACCTCACACCAGTCAGGTTAAAAAATAGAGAGAGACTGAATGGGGATAAATGGAGAAATTGTTGTGAAAGAGATTTTATGCATATATAGTGGTCATGTCCAGTCATTAGACAGTATTGCAATGTGATTAATCCATAACGAAATATCACAGCCTGTTGGATATTTATTACCAAACAATTGTTTGGCCATTCTCCTGGGGTTTCTTAGATGAAATGGTCATACAAAAGGAAATAAAGAATTAATCCCTCATCTGCTAGTAGCTACTTGGCATCTGACAGTCTCCCATTGGAAAAAAAATAGTCCAACCATTGAGGAATGGTTCAAAGCATATGAGAGGTTGTCGTTATGAAAAAATTAACAGATCAAATACATATCCTGCAAAATGGACAGGGGACAAATAGCTACGGTACTTAGATATTTGGTTACCTTTTACTCAATACTCAAAGTACATTCAACTGCAAAAAAACAAGCACACCTGTCCAATTTTTTTGAATATTAATATTTTTGATAGACAAACCCGGTCTGTTAACTATGTGTAAATCAGAGGGTTCACTCAATTTAATAAAATCACTAGAAACGCCACGTCATGGGTGTTGTAATGATGCTCACTTTACAGTATGGTAAATAGGGCGATCAGATGACTATTTTACTGTATAATGTCTCCTTAAACAAAAGCTCACTGTTGTAACAACTGTTTTGTTTCTGATGGTTACATGGCAAGGAATTGTAAACCTCTTAATAGCTCCTAAATAAATACTTTTTTTTCTTAAATGAG
Organism: Trachemys scripta elegans; assembly: GCF_013100865.1. Classification (NCBI taxonomy): domain Eukaryota; kingdom Metazoa; phylum Chordata; order Testudines; family Emydidae; genus Trachemys; species Trachemys scripta. Next base: position 20,578,685 of record NC_048310.1, on the reverse strand, counting down.
TTCTGTAAACTAAATGAGGCATATTGGTGGCACTACATACAGCAATTACAAAATATTAGCAATGTCTTTTCCACTCTCTCCACTTGAAATGCCTGTCTCATTGGCCATCACTCATGTTGCCTGCCTGCACTGTTGAAAGATGAGAGATGGACAAAACCTTATTCTTGATGGCTTCAAAAGCCTTTTGTCATTTTGAAATACGGTATTATGCAAGTATGTGTTTCCAGACCACTTTTTTCTCTGGGTTTGTGCAAGGAATTGTTGTTTCATCACAAAGGTTTGGCTCCTGCAATTCCAGCAGCAGCAGTTGTCCCCTTGTGTAGAAACACCACTTGTACCTTTGCCACATTGGCATTTCTCTCACAAATGTGAGAGAAAAACCTGTTCTCTGAAGAGCATTCAGTACAACCAGCACTGGAAGACTCCATTCTGCATGAAGCCTGTAGACTCCACAGGCTTGGTTCTACTCTGGACAGCTGTGACACACAACTTCAGGCAGTTTCTCCTTTCCTGCTCCTGCTGCCCAACGATGTCCATTTACCCCAACTATTTTTGTTCCATTCAGGTACCAGCTTCAGCAGAGTCACAAACAATATAGCTGGAGCAGGAACCAGTGTTACGATCAACTGCCTCCATTCTGAATCCTTCTTTTTAGCTGCATTTCAGCTGAAATAGTCCCCATACAGCCTGAAATGTTCAAGGCTTAGTTTCCGCCTCAAAGGTGACAATTTTTTAATGTTATTTATTTTTTGACATTTTGAGGGGAAAAAAATCATTCAGCTTTGGAGAGTGAAGAGAGTGGAAAATGATACTTTCCCCATTCCTTGCTCTCATTTTTGGAACAGCTTCACAGCAAAATGGCTGAGGGGTAGAACCAGTTGGCCTGGGAATAGTTTTCAGATATACTCGAGCTAGATACTTTACGAAAGTATAGGACGACAGAGTCTGTGCCCTAAAGAGTTTACGATCTTGAAACCATGCCATGGTGTAATGACATCCCTGGGCCTGCTAATAGTTCTTTTGGGGGAGATGGCAATCCTAAAGGTTTCAAAAGAGGCCAGAATAAAAGAAATTTTCCACAGAGTTAATTCAAAGCTTTGAGTTCCCAGACTGAAAAGCTTTGTGTTCCCAGCAAAGAACACCATATCTGTGAGCTGTGTCAGTGCAGAGAAGAACGCGATGTCTTCAGCAGGGAAATCGGTCAGGCTTTATTCAATACTGTGCACAACACAAAGCTTTGGATTTAAATGGCTTATTGTTAAAACCCCTAAGTTTAAATAAGAATATTAAATATCTTTGGATGAGCCAGGAGAGAGTGAAAGAAGGAAATGGAGGGAGTGAAAAACCAAACCAAAACAGGGGAAAGTAAAAAAGAGGAACAAAGACATTAGCTTGCGGCTAAGACATTTTATTTTAGTCACTATCTGTTGTTCTTTTCCATTTGCTTGAGATTTAGACCTTTGATCCCATCATTGCATCTGCTCATGGCAGTGTGGATGATTGCACCTGACATGCTTACTCTACCTATGACATTTAGACACCTCTCTCATCTATCCACCCACCACATCCTTGAAGTAGGATTGTTAATGGGAAGTGCATTATGAGATTGCTCATCCTCTCAGAGAGTCCGCATGGGATGTTCACATGTCAGTGAACCCCAAGGTAGATGGAGAGATTGAGGCAGTTACACAAATAGGGAATTTGGTTTAATTGTCACAGTTCACAGCCTGGGCTGACAACCCAAGGCACAAGCCTGGCAGTTCATACTCCAAGAAACACAGGCAAACAAAATAGTTATGAAGCCCCAGGCAAAGTCTGTGGAAGGGAGAGAGGAGCTCCCGAAGCAGCCAGCAAGCCGATATCTCAGCCCTGACACAGGCTGCATGTGCTCACAGAGTGATTCTAAAGCAAAAATCCTTTCTAGCAAAAGCTTTAGCTGCTGACCAGCTAGCTGCACTCTCAACAGCAAATAAGTCACGTTCAGTTTTAAGCCAGGTACTTGCAAGATGAAACAAATAATCAACTCACTATTATGCCGTAATGAAAGACCAGACACTATTTCACCATTTCATACCCACTTTACAAAGCGAATGTGCAGTGAAGTAGATCTCTTTGGATCCGAGTCTGCTCCTATCAAAATCAATTGCAAAACTCCAGTGACTTCAGTGGCACTAGATTTCGGTCCACACCCACTGGGCCAAATTCATCCCTCGTGCAAATCCATTGCCATTGAGCCCCCTGGGATGAATTTGGGCCATTCACGTCAGTGGGATAATTTGAGACCCTTCGCCTTCATGGCCACATTTTCATAACTTGGAATCTCAAGGTAGTGTACCAACGTGAAGTTTCCATGGACAGTTAATTATACAGGAAATTTTGGCCCCACATTTTGATACAAAGGCCGTTTGTGCCTGAGGCTGTTTGTTTCACTCCTCTTCTCTAACTGAATTCAAATCACATATGAGAAAATAGTTACACTAAGACATATTATAGCTGGACAATGTTTCTTAACAAAGAGAAGGTCAGGCCTACAAGAGAAATGCTCAGATGTTTTCATTTCTCTTTCTTTTGTCATGGTATAAAGTCTAATAAAATTACTGCTAATACTTCCCCTTCAAGAAACAAGGACGGGTTCCTTTAAGGTATTGCTGTTAATACCTAATGCTAGAGAAGTTCTTAATTTTCATCAGTTTTGTTGGATTTTCCTTTGATTTCCTTATTATTCATTTACAGGTTTAAATATGTTTTGTAAGCCTTAAAATCTTTCCCCTGGGTTTATTTAATCCTTGGTTTTTATAGATTCCAGCATTCCCAGATGAATTAAGGCAACTGAATGCAATATCCACACCTGAACTAATTTGTTTTGCTAGAAATGGGACTCTTCATCCAGAAAATGCTGAAGACATTTGCCCTGCGCTGACATCGGTTGCACCATAACTTTTGCAGTACTCTACGTATAGGAACATTGGCTCTTTCTGCAGCGCCATAACCTACCCTATGGATACAGTAATGGATGGGTACCTGTACACCAGGAAAAAAGCGGTGCTATTTATGTGATAAGTAACATGCCATAAAATGCTAGAGTAGACCGGGCAAATTTAAGTATTTTCTTGAATTAGCTCGGGCAGGAAACTAACTCTCAGTTAAGTCAAAGTCGAACTAAAGCACTTTGAGATCAACAGATAAGCACTATATAAGAGGTATTATTAATAGTACACTAGGATATTTCAATGTGTTTGTTTTTACATCATTCACTTTTTTGCTAATGTAGACAAGCTCTACATGGACAACTTTGCTTCACTCCCCTTACTATGCATGTTTGAGCTGGGGTCTACCAACCACAGTAGGAAGCACTGCCTGGGAAACAGAATGGCTAATCTGACTGAGTCACATTCTGTGCAGCAGAGGAGGAGTGGCTAAAATCTAGCTGAAGCCCCTCGATAGCATTCTGAATTCAGAACAATTCCATGGACAGCAGCTAATTTAGATACCCTAGTGCTGACACTGTGCGAGTCCAGAATGCGTGAGCAGAACATTGTTTGCATGCAGCAGTCAGGTATTAGTTAGTGTGTAGGAGTGTCATCAGGACAAATAGATACATCCTGCAGGTATCCTAGGGAACAGCAGAGGCAAATCCATCTGGTTTTCACATTGCCCATTCTAAGAGAAGTCCAGCACTTCACAGATACGATGGAGTGTGTTCATTCCTAGGAACACGTTTATCCACCTCTTTTAATAAACCAGGTTACAGCTGAGTGAACAGGGTGTCTCCCCTAGAGCAGTAAAGTTAATACTCAATGCTTTTTCAGATAAAGAAAGTCTTTCCAAATCCCCTGGCATTTAAAGAACTACACGCCAATATTTATAGAGATTAGGGCCTGATCCTATGAGATGCTGAGCACTGTCAGCCCTAGTGACTGCCAGTGGGAATTGAAGGCCTCACCATCTTACAGAAGGAATGCAGGACCTTACTGGATGGGACCCTATGAGAGACAACCTGTCTAGTTGATTGAACAAAAGGGGCTGGATGACAGGAGCTCCTGAATTTGAAGCTGGGCTTTGCCACTGACTCTCTCTGACTGCGGGGAAGTCACAGTTCCTCTATCCCTCAGTTTCCCCATAATAAAATGGAGACAAGCCTTCCCCACCTCACCATGGGAAAATTAATGGTTGTGCAGCGTTTTGTACTTTAAAGCATTATTCTTTAATACTCTGCTACTGTCTGTGTCCTCACTAATATTCAGCATACTTTCAATGTCAATATGTGATGTCTATTTTTAATACAGAACAATGCTGCATTTCTTCTCCAGGTGCTGCTCGCCTTTCTTTTCAACTGCTCATCCTCAGCTGTTGCTCCTTTTATTCCTGCTACTGGTGAAGGGCGAGTGTCTGGAGATGTCTCTTTGTACTACAGTGCCTTGTGCTGCCTGATATGCTGCAGGCCTATTTTTCACTTTCAATACTGGTAGAAGAAAATGTGACAGTCATGGATTACACATGATATTAATCTAGGAACTAGAGTTTGAATAAAAGTCAACAAAAATGAAAGTGTGAGTGAATAAAAAAAGAAGTTACCTGAAAGGAAAAATAGGCTGAACAAGCCAATTTGTGACCATACTCTGTAATTGCTGTTCCCTCATCCTTCCCCCCACCCACAACCATCTGTTTGTTTTATCCATCTGGTACATCTTCTCATAAACATGACTAAGATCTGGGAGCATCTGTCCTCCATGTCTGTATAGCACCTTGCATAACGGGCTTTGATCCCTAATTGAGGACTCTAGAATGGCTGCCAGAGTTTATCCATTGTTTGAAACTCTAACCAACCTTCTTCTGAAGTTCAGAAAAGCTCAGATAATGTCTGCTCTAGCAGTCCAAATAGTTCACATAAGTCTTGAAACTCTAGATACTCATACGAACCCAACTCTGAACTAGTCAGCAGCATTAGAAAAATATATGGGATAAAGTCCTAAAAGCCCTCTTATTACTTCTTAAAGTGATCCAGTGTCTAAAAGAGAAGTCATAATAGTTATGTCTTTATCAGACTGAAGTCACTTATTTTTGTGTTGTTGCCCATCTGTTATGCCATCAAGGCCTAGAATTACCCACTGATACAATGGCAACTATTGTCATGTTTCTGATACGTGCGCTCTTCTGCTTTCTGCGCTTTAGTATGACTTCTTCGTTACAGATGCTGAGGAGAAGACATTTTGTTATCTCAGATTCACTTTCTTCCTTCACATAATGAAGAGCAAGTTTTTACAGCATGTCAGAAGAATAGCCTATACATACTAGATAGTCATGTTTTTTTCACGTGTTCCTTGAAGAAGTTGGAGTTCTAGTGGTACAGCATTACATTTCTATCTGTTACAGCCCTCAGCTAATGAACTCCCCCATTTGTTTCAACACCTGAATATAGTGGCACCACCTTGTGTGTTACCAACACTACTTCCTTACAAAGGATTTTTCCTTCTCCTTTTATTATTCAGGCTTCCCTATTACTCCTCTCATTTATTGATACCTGAACCAACTCTGTGAGGCAATGCTCACCCTTGCTGTAACTGATGCAAGTTTCTTGGAAAGATGGGGTTTCTTTATGTCTTCATCCCACTCTTCTGAGTTACTCCATCCTTCCTTTTCTCTTCTCCCCTTCATCTGTTTCACTTCTTTTCTGCTCTCTTCTATCTTCTCTCTATGCCTTTCCCCCCCCCCTCCTCCAACTCTTCGCTTCTCTTCTATCTCCTGTACCTGTCTCATGGAACCTCATCATGTTGATGTACTACTCACTGCAGTCAGGGGAAGCCCACATCTGAATACAAGCTGTACTCCCTACCAGAAGCACTATATACATATAAGAAATACAAAATCTTGGTTCTCTCTCCTCCCTCTGCCCAACATGCCTTTATTTTCCCAGAATCCAAAAAGTCTTACATAATCAAAACAATTTAAAAATAAAACAAAGGAGAATTAAACTGAAAAGAAATCCATGCACTTAATACCTGATCCCACAGGCGCACACAGCTTCCTCTCATTTCAAAATTTATATATTGATCCTCCTCAGGGCTGTGGAAAGTTGTTTTTTGTATCAGTCTGATTTTTCCAGATATGTTGCTTTTATTAAAATGCTCCATTTACAGCCTTTTAGGATCACACCTTTATTCTGCAAAGGTGTCTCTATTGCATCTGCATTTCCCCTTTCTTTCAGAGGGGATACGGACACCTGTAACGCTAGTGAGGCAATATGCATTGGTCTTGCTGGAGATTAAAACAAATGTTAATTAATTGTGTATTGTAAACCACACTACAGTTAAAGAGCAATGTTCTCTGCTTCCTGTTGATACCTACGCTTTACTCTGTGGAACAGACTGTGCCTTTCTTCACACACTCAGCTGCTCAACCCTCAGTTTGGTAATAATCCATTAGTTACTTACACATAAAGTGGGTGTCAATAAGCATGAGCTACTCTGGTTTTATATGATTTTCATGCATTTCACACCTCCAGTGAGCTCAAGTCTTCCCTAACTTACACCAAGTATCTTCAATGAAGTCCAGATTATTCCATGGGGTGTATGTCAGTGCAGCACTTTCCTCTATCATAAATCAACAGAAAGTCAGTTGTAAATGGAGCATTTTAATTAAAAGCAACATGTTTGGAAAATCAGACCAATGCAAAGAGATAAATTTCTGCAACCATAAGGCTGATCAAAATATAAATGTTGAAAATAGTAATGACAAAAAAAAGCTAGCTAAAAAGGAGATAGACTACACGTTTATATATTCTGTGTATTTTCTCTCTGTTTTATAGTGGATCGTTTCTAAACTGGCTGTCATCCGTTCATGAATTACTACATCAAGCTCAATGGGTTGTAGAAATAGACAGGGACTACAAGCACATATAGCACAGACACACACAAAGCTGACACAATTCTTTTTTGCACTGTTAAACGGAGGCAGAAGAGATAAAGAAAGATGTGACTCTCATGTTGCATTTAAATTAAAATCAGAGGAGGAAAGCTCTACTCCCACCCCAAAATAACTAAATGGCAAATCAAATCAATATTTACATACATTGGGAAAAAACACCAGGACTCTCTTAATGCCTTCAAACGGCAGCAATTCAATGCATGGGGGGAAAAATACTGCCCTGACACACAAGCAAATCTCCCAAGATGTGGTCTAACATGCGTGTCTCACTTTGTGTTTACATGTACTCTCTGACTACTGAATTATAGATTTTAAATATGCAGAAACAATGTAGAAAACTGTGGGGGAAAGCAGAAACATATCCCTGTGAAGACTCAATTGAATTACTTTGGAAAGATTAATTAAAATTGAATTTTCTTTTCATAAAAAATACCTGCTTCCTTGCTATTGGTATACCATTACCTGTTTTCTATTATGAGATATTATACTCTGTAATGAAATAACAGATCCCAGGGGATTAAACAAGAAGTTTAATCTATTCTGGCAGCACCAGAGGAGGAGATATGACAAAAGTTATCCATTCTTTATCAAAAAGGGTTATTTATTATTATTATTCTACAGGTATCAACATTCTATGCTTTCTTCTGTGTAAAAGGTCAGATAATTCAGTATCCTACTTATTAGAGAGGGCCTGAGTTTTGAAGTTCTGATCTATATTCAGCCCCTAATCGGAACTCCCCAGAATCCAGCTGTGGTTTTGATCCACTAAACCGCTTTAGGTCCATCAGTAAGATACATAGTGTCGTAAAGAGAAGGTTTGTTATTAGCATGTCCAATGAACTACTGTTTTCCTGATTAACACTAGGTGATGAAGTTGTGCAGTAGAATCTATACTGGAAATGACAAACTAAAAGTAATGTCTTCACTCCTTTGAGAAAGTAAACTAATCTCAGCACTGAAACAGAGTTACCAGGGATCAGGATAAATTAACTAGAGAGAAGATTGTGAGATTACATGGTAGAAACCCATTATGAGTTTGTAAAGGGCTCGATTCTGCCTCCCTAACTCAAATTGAATAGTACCTTACTAGGCTTACTCTGGGGTTAACAGGTCTGATTGCATGGCGAGATATTACCCAACGTGAGCAAAGGTGGCAGAATCAGGCTCTGTGTGACAGAATGATGAGTTTCCATGCACTGTATTAGTGCACTTTAACATTGAAAGGGCCACTGATCATTTTAACTTTAAGAAGGAGAAATATATTGAAGCATCAGAAAAAGAAGTTATTTGCCTCTCTCTTATTCCTGAATATACTCCTCTTCTGAAATTGTCAGAACAAGGTAAACTCCCCATGCCACAGATTGATGCCCCAAAGCTGGCAACCACACTAGGAGAGAAGCTTGTGTTTACTTTTTGACTCTCTAGGACACAGGTTCTGGGCTCACAATAAATCAGGTTCTCATGGTGTTTTGATACTATGCTTATGCCTGCACAGCCAGCATCCACCTAGGGTATGTCTACACAGAAGTGGGACCGTGTGTCCCAGCACAGGTAGACAGATAACGCGTAAGCTCAGCTCAAGCTAGTGCGCTAAAAATAGCAGTGTGGCTTAGGTAGCACAGGTGACAGCTTGCTGCCTGAGACAAACCCACCCTGACCCCTGTGCATGTACTCAGGCAGCTAGCCTGAGCCACCGCCTGTGCAATCCCTGCTACTTTTAGCATGCTGGCTTGAGCAGAGCTAGTGCATGTCTGTCTACTTGTCCTGGGAAGCACACTCCCAGCTGCAGGATAGAAATACCCACAGTGGAAAGTCAAAATGCAAACACAAGTTGCTATTTAAGAGTAATCACACTAATGAATTTGCTTGTGTTCTCTCTCTCTCTCTCTCTCTCTCTCTCATTTTCAGAATGAATAAACTGTTAGGATTAAAATACATAGATATTACCTCTCTCTGCTTTCTAAGGAATGATCTAATAAATCTTTGTTCCCAAAACTAGCCTTTATTCATGGGATTACTCACATGAGTAAGGGTTGGCAAGGTTGGGCCCTAAGAGATCTAAGAATCTATTTTACCCCAGGCAAGTAAAAAAGTCACCCAAACTAATAAAACAAAACTAGGGACTATCACAGAAGAAGGTCAGTCTCAATCTGAAAGGTTGCTCTACTTTGTTCAAAAATCAAGCTAAAATCAGGATTCAGTCCTGAGCTTTTGCTTTTCCTTTTCAACACTGTTAAAGGCATTCATTCCTTTGTCATATGGATAGTTGTTCACAAAGGACTTTACTGATACCACCTTGCTCATCTAGTCCAGATGGTCAAAAGTGATGAAAATCTAAAGGTATTCCAGGAAGTGACCTTGGAGTTGAGGACAGAACATAAGTACGATTCTGAAAGCATCACTGCTTTAGCACTAAGGAAAACAATGCACTTAGGCAGCATTTGGTTTTAAAAGCACAACAGCACACTCTTTCCCCAGCTGACAAGATACCTGCTACAGATTTCCTCAATCCCTAATTCAACAACAACAACAAGCTAGTTTGCACTGCATATGTCTATAGCTATGATTTTTGACTTTCTATTCTTCATATTTTATTATATTTAATGTTGCTAGATAGTGATGACTGATTAGAAATGAAAACTGTGAGGAAACAAACAGCACACTTAGACTGTGAGGGTCCGTAATGCTAAATGGTCATAGCCACGCTGTATGGTTTTATTCCAGACATCTAAGAGCTCTACAGGGTTATTACTGATCAGGTTCAGCCACGTTAATCACGGAGGCTGTGTGGCTATCACCAGGCACTGTCCCCTTCTAACCTTAAGTCTGATCTTCAATGCTCAAAGTATGTGGACTTTATCTCCGAAGCAGACTATAGGACCAAGAACTGCTAGTTGGCAGTGACCAATGAGGACTTCGAGGCCAGTTCTCCTTATTACTGATAAAAATAAAACTCTCTTATGTCCAATAGTCACCACAGGCAACGCATATGGAATACCTCCATCCTCCTGATGTCTTGTTTAAGCAGCATCCAAGAGATGCTGGGGGGTCCTAGTGGATCACAAGCTAAATATGAGTCAACAGTGTAACGCTGTTGCAAGAAAAGCAGACCTCTTTCTGGGATGCATTAGCAGGAGTAATTCTTCCACTCTACTCCGCATTGATTAGGTCTCAACTGGAGTACTGTGTCCTGTTCTGGGTGCCATATTTCAGGAAAGATGTTGACAAATTGGAGGAAGTCCAGAGAAGAGCAATAAAAATGATTAAAGGTCTAGAAAATATGACCTATGAGGGAAGATTGAAAAAAATGGGTTTGTTTAGTCTGGAGAAGAGAAGACAGAGAGGACATGATAACAGTTTTCAAATACATAAAAGGTTGTTACAAGGAGAAGGGAGAAAAATTGTCCTTCTTAACCTCTGAGGATCGGACAAGAAGCAATGGGCTTAAATTGCAGCAAGGGCGGTTTAGGTTGGACATTAGGAAAAACTTCCTCACTGTCAGAATGATTAAGCACAGGAATAAATTGCCTAGGGAGGTGGTGGAATCTCCATCACTGGGGATTTTTAAGAGCAGGTTAGACAAACACCTGTCAGGGATGGTCTAGATAATACTTAGTCCTGCCTTGAGTGCAGGGGACTGGACTAGATGACCTCTCAAGTTCCCTTCCAGTTCTATGATTCTATGATACTATTTTTCAGCTCCATATGAGAGGATCAGAAATCCATGTGTTTGATAAATCCATACTTTTGTATGTAATTTCACCTCTTTTGGGCTCCAGACCCTAAGCAGGTCCTTCATGGCTGAGGCTTCTAAACTGATTCTCCTTAGGTTGTCTGTGCCCATTTGATGACACATCACTGCCTAGATAAATGAAATCATCCACTACTTCCATGGCTTGTCCAACAGCACAAATGTCTTATAGCGCAACTTTTGCACAGACACTCCGGATTTTTGTTTTTACCCAAGAAACCCTTAGCCCTGGGGCAGGTGCCATGTGCTGGAAGCTCTCTAATATGTCTTTAAGGTCATTTGAATCCTGTCTGAAGAAAATGACATCATCCGCATAATCCAGGTTGGTAAAGAAGTCGAAGCAACAGTTATATCAATATTTACAAAGTTATGTTTGAGGAGCCAATCCATAGCGTTGCATAACAGGGCTGGGGCCAGGATACATCTTTGCTTCACCCCAGATCTAGTGTAAAACCTGTAGGACCTATGGATTCCCTCATTGCACCCATGTCCCTGAGTCATTATGTAGATCTTGAATTAACCTCACGAGGATGACAGGAACTCCAGTTCCTTGTAGGGCCTCACACAGAGCACCTTTTGATTCTGTTGCTAGAGCTGCCTTTAGATCTAAATATGCTGCTGTCAAAGGACAACTGAATTTGTGATGGATTGTAGATAAAAGGCAAAGATCCAGTGTAGCGTCCATTGTAGATCACCCAGCAATGAAGCCCAAATGCTCTGGGTGACAGTGTTTCATAAGGAGAGACTGGAGCTGAGTGAGTAGGGCACATGTAAAAGCTTTTCCTGGAACAGAAGGAGTGATTGGCCTGTAGGTGTTGCACTTAGTGGTTGGCCTTTCCCCTTATAATGGGATGACTGTCCTTTACTTCAACTCCATTGGTACCTTCCAAGAAGTCCAAGCCTGGACAAAAAGTTGGTGTAATGCTATGAGCAGTTTGGGCAGTATGCCATTGGCTCCAGCAGCACTCCCAGTTTCTTTATGGCAGAGCAAACCTCTTCCAACGTAGGTACATACACACAGGTTTCAGGGTCAGGGATTGCATCTACTAGTAATTCCACTCTGGGCATGGAAACACATCCACATCTAAGGAAAGGATAGAGAAAAAATACTAAAGGCCATGTATAGTTTTCCTCTTTAAAGTTTGTTGACTTGATTACCTTTCTTGTAGAGGCAGGCCAAACTGAAACTGTATATCTGAATTCCCCTCAACTTCTCGGTGCTTGGATACATGGCACCCAGACTGAAACTACTCCTGGTTTTGCAAAACAAAAATTAAATCAACCAAGTTTTGCAACAGCAAACGCACAAAATTTTTCCCATTACTATTTGAAATAGAGATGGATCATAATCTGAACCATTTCGCTGTTGCACACGCACACAGATACCCCTTACCTCTACAGGGGGATTCAGATAAATGGGTCCTAAATCTTTGGATTTGCAAAACCAAAACCCAATGAACAAGACTTCGCAAAACGGGAACTAAATCTACCCCGGTTCTTCTCATCACAGTGTTTTACATGAGGGAAGGGTATTGGTGCAAAATAAGAAACCAAAAGTCACCAAACTTTTGTATCACATGTAGTCATTCCCATTCGTTACAACAGATATTCAAGCATATGGAGTAAGTAAAAACCCAATTAGCCACAATACTTGTGTTTATTTTGTTTATTGAAAACAAGAGAAAAATAGAAAGATAGTAGAATAAAACAAGGAATATTTGCTCCTTTTTCAGATTCAGTCCCTCCCTCTGTAAGCCATCTACATTATTCACATTCTATGCAACATAAAAGTTGGACTAGTAATGCTCACATAAGAGGGAAAAGAAAGAAGAGGTAAATTAAAAAGGAGGAGAGGTGATGGAGCAGAGGTTTGTTGATATGATACTGCTCAATGGAGCATGCATTCCACAAAACAAAGAGTTGTATGAGATAGTATGCAGGGACACAGCCTGGGCCCCAGTATGTAATGTGTTAATTCCAGCTTCCCTTTCTCTTCCCCTGAACATCTGCATAAAGAGGAAAAAGGGCTGAAATAAGGAGTATACCTGGGGAAGGGCGAGATTGTGCTTGGCCCAGCTAAGGCGGAGGAAGTTTTATTGTGACTCTCTTTGCTCGTGTTGTCTTGTTTGGTTTCTCGCTCTCTCGATGAGCAGCTTTACTGCCTAACTTGTATTTTTTTCCTGCTCAGCCATCCTACCAGCTTACAATGAGTTTCAAATATTCATAAAATCAAGTAAAGGATTCCAAAGGTCAAGCTATCTATCCATGTTCCCTCGTACTTAAGAGAACTTGTTTTGGAGTGCCAGCTTATGAAAGAGCTGTGACCCGTTTCTTTAATGATGGAGTGATCCTTCCAGTAGCAGATCACATTTTTTGACTAACATTATGCATATTTTTATCCAATTTATCTTTCCTTGTGATAAGGTAGTATGCCTCAAGTCCTTTAAAACATCTAACAAATAAATTTAGAGTCATCTCAGGGGCCTAATGGTATTGCTCTATATACTTCAGTGCAGAGCATCTGGATTCATTTCCCTGTCCAAACACCCAAAGATAACAAGGCTCATACAAGTGATTTTCCAAAAGCTTTAGCATGACTAGACTCTCCAAAAATACAAAGTAAGATAACTCAGGATAGTCATATGATTCCTAAATAGGCCTATCTTCAGTGGCCAGAAAATGGGGCCCTAGTCTATAACTGAGGCTGCTAGGAATTAGGATAATACAAATAATAATAATTTGCAAATATCCAGTGGAGGCCTGGAGAATAGATTTGCAAGAAGATAATCTTTTAAAGAGGCATTCTCACATAAAAAACTAGATTAAACTTTTTAAGAGTCTTATCAGAAAGAATTTTTGAAATAACCAGATCTGGATTGGCATTTTTTCCACTATGGACAATACAGCTGTAGGGAGGAAACATCAATATTTATGCAAAATTGTTATTAATAAGAGTATTATAATTTATTCTTATTCATTCTATAATGTTAGGTCATTACAAGCTTGCCTGCACCTTTACTGAATTTAAGAGATACTCTATTTTATACCCACAATGCCTGGAGAATATAACATCATATACTTATGGTTTTGATTGGTTATTTTATTAACTGAGATATGCAAGCTAATTACAGACATTCCATGTTTCTGCTTTCTGTCACTCAGGGACAAGTCTCATGTCAAAGGAGAAAACACCCAAGTGTGTTTATACAGACTCTAAAATTAAGCTTTTATAACTTCTGTCTTGACTGAAGTTTCTATACTATTTTCTTTTATGCTACGTTTTGAAAATATATATAAGCATTGGTTATCATGCCTTGTATAAAATATTTAGTAGAAGTCTTTAGTTGCAAGTTGTAAACATACTGCAAATGGCAGATCATAAATCCAAGGACCATTTTGGTCAAAAACCAAACAAATCTCAAGAAGGTTTTATCAAAGAACAGGACACATATTTTATATAAGATACCAGTTGGTATTGACATGATCTTACCTAAGTGGGTGGGGGACTTTGTAAGATATTTATACTCTAGAAAGAGTCCTGATGTTTGTTTAGGAGCAAAGAAGAATGTAGGGATGTGTTATCAGAGTTATAAAACTAAGTCATAAACATAGGCTTCCCCCCCCCTCCCATCCCCACCACCTTTCATAGAGACAAACCTCAGTTATACTCCTACAAATTTCTTATTGAAAGTATTATACTCTATAAGTACTTCAAGAAAAAATGGAGGGCTGAAGAATGTTTTATAGAAGATGCTGGTTACTTCTATCTAACTCATGTTTCCTGTTTATTCCTTAAATGCTTGAAGATGGCACTAGCTTCTCATTAGATAAATATTTGGAACTATATTATCAAAATGCAAAGCTGCTAATGCAAGAACTTCCTATTATCATTGCTATGTAAATGATAAAATGCTTCGTGTACCAACATGGAATCCAATGACCTTGTTAGACTGGTTACTAATGTCAGAAGCCATCTGAGTATACAAATATTACTATTAATTGGGGGTTATTTATCTGGCAACGCTCAAGCAACTTCCTTATCCAACTCAGAAAGACATGAGCCACCTCTCCAAAGATTAAGAGACATTACCTTCTCTAATTGCCATTTAAATTTAGACACTCTTTAAGAAATAAGTTTAAAAAGTCTATTTTGAGAACTGAAAATCTCTTTCTGTAAAAAGTAAAGGTATTTGGACTCATTTGAAACAGAATTTCAACTCTTATTATGCCATGATGAAATTAGAGGGATATCTCAGAAAATTCACTGAATAAAAGAAAAAGTTAAAACTCTAATTTTTAAAGATGTTCTGAGAATTTCTCCATGCAAAGCTGCAGGCAACATAATCATCAAATTGAACAAAAGTTACAACTCTATGTATACGTAGAAGCCGATAACCTGAAACTGCTCACAAGACAAACCCACAAAGGTGCTAAGCCAACGAAAGGATGACAACAGCTAATTTGGAATTCAGCCAAGCCTGAAAGAAGTGTGTTTCTTCCTTCCATGGAGATATGGAAAGAGGCAGTTACAAATTCCTCTGAATTGTCAGTTGAGCAGAGTTTCTCCCCAGCTCCAAGATATGCACTGCCACACCCAATTTTTTTAAAGCAGGTTTATTTTCTGAGTAGAAGCAAGTAAACAAACAGCTGGCTTGGGCCCGTGGGGCTCAGGTTCTGGCAGAAGAATTGCTGTCTAGACAGTCGGGCTTCGGCTGGAACCTGACCTCTGGGACCCTGAGAGGCTTGAGCCAACCATCTATATAGCAATTTTTAGTCCTGCAGACTGAGCCCGAGTCAGCTGACCAGCCATGGTCATGCCGCAGATCTTTTATCCCTCTGTAGATGTACCCTGAGGCATCTGGCAGCTTTCCAGTTCTTGCCAGGGCTATCCCTGCTCTGGGACAGCAGTCTCAGGGCTGTCTCCCAGAGCCCTTGGCCCCTTGCTCCAGGGGACCTTACACCAGATTTATCTCCACTCCACTGTGGCATTACCTCCCCAGGCATAGTCTGTCCCAATCAAGCACCGTCGTCCTGCCCACCAGCAGCCCTTTCTAGGCCAAGGTGTAGCCCAGCCCCCTTTAATTGACTGGAATGGACTCCCCTGCTCTGATCCAGGGGCATTGGGAACAGCTACTCTGTGACAGATACACTAAAACAGAAATCACTACTAATTTTGGGAAGAAGATACCTTGGTCCCCACCAAGCCTCAAAGATATAATCTCTGGTGAAAGCTCTCCACAGAGGGATTTACAGAAGAGATTGTATCTGAAATAACTGTTCTTTATTGTGTGTTCTGATTATTTTTGTAAACAATAAAATAGGCATAGTTAACAATAGTGATTAATTTTGCTTATTTTTAATCATGGTGTCCCCTAAGGCATGGCATAAAACCCCATATGACTAAAGTAGCAGGGTCGCTTACCAGGTGTGGCAGATCTAGCTTCCTTTCTATCTAGATTTAATATAACAGTGTGGCACCCACCCCTCGCAAGCACCCTTTTTGGCTGGCTGTGTCTGCAGTCTTTAAATAGTTCCAGCCCTGGTACCTCACCCCCACGACTTCCTCCCTGGAGGCAATGGTTTCAACCTCTAGGTCTATTCTGGTCACAGCTCTTTAGCTGGGCCACTAAGTAGCTCAGTTCCCCTTCTGGGGGTTTATCACTGCCTGAATGTAGGTCAGCTCCACAGTGGCCTACGGGATGTGTTGGGGGGAACCCCAGGCCCACCCACTACTCCGGGTCCCAGCCCAGGGACCCTAAGAATAGCAGTCAGGTGCCACCATGTCCCCTTAACTACACTGCTCTCAATTCCCTGGGCCACTTCTCCATAATCCCAGCCTTTGCCAAAGCTTTACCCTTACCTCGAGACTCATCTAAGTTCAGGCTCAGCAGCCAGCCAGGAGCTCTTTCTCGCTCTCTGAGCCCTGCCAGCACTGAGCTGTCCATGGTGCTGCACTTCAGGAGCTCCGCTGTACTCCTCCAGCAAGGAACTGACCTCCTTGTAGCTCCTTTTATATGGTCCTCCTGGGCCCTGATTGGCTGCTCCCTGCAACTTCTCTGACTAGCTTCTTCCCCTGCAACCATGCTAGGCCTCATTGGAGGACTCCTCTACTGCGCTTTTCCTGTGAGGGGTGTGGCAGGACACTGAGGCCTCCAGCCAGGGGCCTCTGGGCCTAGACAACTCTGTGACACTGAATTAGAAGCTTCTGCAGCCTTCCATCTATAAGACAGAATGTTTCTTGTTGGCCTTTTGGCTATGATCTGTTCAATAACTAGTGTCTTCTCGCTAGGGGACTACATTCTGCCTCTTCGGAAGGATGAACCTGATGATCTTATAGTCCTTTTCCAATTCTCTCATCTAAGATTTCTATGATTAATCTAGACATTACACTTACAGAAGCATTTTTCCAGAGCCAGAATCCATAGAGATGCTCCGCATGTCTCATTTTGGCCTAACTCCCCAAGGATTTTCTCTTTCACTCGGAGTAATAATACTCCTGGTACTCATGTTCCTAATATTTCATATTTCAAAATCCAGGTACTTTTCCTTCTTGCATGGATTCTACCCATTTGTCTATCCAGCTAATCTGACTTGTTCTCCTTCATTTGCATTTTACTGTATACGTATTTTTGAGAGAATGTTCTTTGGAGGACTGTTTGTTTAGTCAGCTGTGGGTACAAAAAAAACAAAACAAAACAAAAAACAAAACAAAAAACAAAAAAAACCCCACAACAACCCAGAAAGGTTATCTGGGATATTGAGACTGGTAGAAGAAGATATTTGACTCCAATTCAAGCATCACTATGATTCCAGATGGTTGTTCAAACAATAGCATTCAAATACAGTTTTATTAATCATCTTGCATGCGTCTATTTCAGACAGATAGCTAAATAAAGTGGGCTTGCAAGGAATAGGCTATTGCTTCCAAGAGTATTCACAGGGCACAATTCCAAATACATTAACATCCTGTTTTGTTTTGTCTTGATTTTGAGCAAAGAATAAGGCTTTGTCAGACCATTAAAGACCTGGGAGATAAACAGGCCTTGGTTTGCTTTTGACTTCTGCATACAGGTCTTTAATATTTTGTTTTATTGTGGGTATACCACAAGGAGTACATTTTCACAGGTTCTACCTGTGTGTCTTTAATGGATTTGAGAGAGAGAGAGAGAGAGAGAAAAAACTGGATTTCAGCTTTTTTAGATGCCTAAGGATTTACCCTCAGAGAACTCTTGATCTCAGGAAACCTAGCAAGTTGCACGTATTAATTTCTTTCATAAACCTCAACTGCCTCTGCTTCTTCTGTAGTAGGTTAGTTTTGAAATATCCCTTTCCAAAGCTGGGATACACATTTCCAGTATTGGGTTTTATTAAGTTCCTTTGGTAACTATCGCCAAGGCTGCTTTCTCATATCTTTCTTTGCAAGAGACTTTAAGAATGGCAGAGGCTTTGCAGATAAGGTTTGGATTGCAACCTTTCCACTAGCAATGTAATAGGAGCAACAGGGAATTAAATAAAATTATATTTTTCTAGATGTCTGCTTAAAAGGAAATTCAGGATTTTATGGATGCCCCTGAGACAAACTATTACAATCCATTCCTCACAGTTCTTATTTGAGTATTGTCTGTATGAGCACCGCAAATAGTACAGAATCATTCATAAAGAATAGGCAAGAGAGACTGTGTCCCATCAATATTTCAGGCTTAGTTATCAAATCAAGAGAAATTCATGAGTTCTTCTTCCAGCCCTACGTTTGCCGGTTTGATATTATTGTTTGACAGTTAAGGCCTTTTCTCTGCATTCTTGTGAATGCTTTAATAATTTATTACACCTTCCACTTGATGGTTATTTTAATATTTATTAATTTTTACTTTGATACACTAACCATTTCTTCTTTACTCTTTCAGTAGGAAGAAATTCACACTCATTTTTCTATTTGTGGGGTGTTGACATAGCTGAAGAAACAGTAATGATGACTGATAGAAGGCACCATATGTTCTGTTCATTTTTCTCTGTGCTGTTTTCTGAGAAATGAATAAAGATACACTATAAAATGAACCTCCACGTCATTCATAGAAAAACAGACTTTGGCTTCATGCAAACCACAAGAGGGGAACCCATAATTTACAGAAGCACTCAGCACAACAGATATTATTATTATGGAAAAGGTTAGCCTCCAAAGCCCGAGAAAAAATAACTTCTACATGTTTCCAATTGAAATGTTTTAAGGATTTCAAAGCACCTTCACAATTAATTTCCTGCAAATATTTATTCTTTTTTTTTTTAAATAACTAGAAGGAACTTTTATTTCTCCACAACAAAAAACGTAAAGTTTAAATATATATATATATATATATATATATATATATATATATATTATTTGACTTATAGATGAACCAGTTAATAATTGCTACTAGTTTCAATGAAAACAGGATTAAAAATAGGATTCTAGGTGACAATTTGTGATATGAAACAGCCAAGAATCCTCAACCCATTATCACACATTATGGTATGTATACTAATATTATTTTATACTACTGTATTTATATATACAGAGTGAGCAAGAGCACACATTATAATGTATAATCAAATTCTGAAGCATACAAAAGATCACTGAAAAAGTAAACACTCAATAAATATTGCAATCATTTCAAAATGTTTCTTCCTCACACTAACAAAGACTGTGCTCATTTTATAGAAAGAGCTGGATAAAACTTTGTTGTTGTTGTTGTTGTTATAGCTGCCTATCAACCATTTTTTCCCTTGCTAAGTAAAACAGTCTAACCAGTTTTGATTATTTTTGCTATTTCTTTTGTTCTGTCATCTCAGAAAAGATGTTTTGTGTTCTTGTGCTGCTTCCACTAGCTTTGCAGTAGCAATTAACCAAAAACACTGGTCCCAGAGCCAGGCACATGTCTGCTAACAGCATTAAGCATTCAGGTGAAAAAACAGGGAAGAAAACTAAGGGGTTCCATGTTGCCTTGTGCTTCATTACAGACATGGGGGGGAAATAATTTTTTCCAACTGGAATAATAAGCCCCACAAAATCAGTGGTGAAAGATATTTTATTTTCAACCTTCTAAGAACATATTGCAAACAATGGAGATTAAACTGAATTCCTCACTAAGAAAAAGTAGTTGACAGCCCTTGTAAATGTAACCAACAATAGGGCACAGAGTTGATGTCAATCAGTAGCTAGCAGTAGGATTGTTTTTTAGCCTTTGTTCTCACTGAAATCTTCTATTTAAAAGGTTTTCAGATTAAATACAAGTAAATGACCCAAGGCCAAAACCTGCTTATCTTACTCACAGGGGTACTCCTTGATTTCAATGGGACAGCTTGCATGAATGAAGTAAACAGGATTTAATCTTCCAGAGTATCATACTCTCTAAGGTCATCCACAATAGTAACAGACATCAAAGAATGCTTTATATGTTGTATATAATCCATATGCTTTCTCCAGTTAGATTTATTATTCCTGCTAAGGGGGATATGATAGAGGTATATAAAATCATGAGTAATGTAGAGAAAGTAAATAAGGAAAAGTTATTTACTTGTTCCCATAATACAAGAACTAGGGGTCACCAAATGAAATTAATGGGCAGCAGGTTTAAAACAAATAAAAGGAAGTTCTTCTTCACACAGCACACAGTCAACTTGTGGAACTCCTTGCCTGAGGAGGTTGTGAAGGCTAGGACTATAACAGCATTTAAAAGAGAAATGGATACATTCATGGAGGTTAAGTCCATTAATGGATATTAGCCAGGATGGGTAAGGAAGGGTGTCCCTAGCCTCTGTTTGTTAGAGGGTGGAGATGGATGGCAGGAGAGAGATCACTTGATCATTGCCTGTTGCGTTCACTCCCTCTGGGGCACCTGGCATTGGCCACTGTTGGTAGACAGAATACTGGGCTAGATGGACCTTTGGTCTGACCCAGTATGGCCATTCTTATGTTCTTATGTTATGTTGCTGTTAAAATCTGTGCCTCCTGCTGCACAAGGAATGTGGTGGGATAGCTGAGGTAAAACACTGAATTGATAGATTTCTCAGATCTCACGAGAAATGTATTTGTTGTTGGTTTTCTTAACACCATATAAACTCTGCCGCACTAGAAAACTTGAATATATGTGCTTTATTTATCTAATGTAATTGGTCTACATGACACCTGATACTACAATCCTTAATCAGCCAAATCTCCCATTTTGTGTTGAGAGCATTGCCTGAAAAAGATGGCAGAATTGGAACCTTACTCAATATTTTAATAAATAACACCTGTTTAATGCAAATAATTGATTGCCAGGAAACAGATCTGGTGCAATGTATTTCAGTAATTCTAACCAATGGATAAATAGCATACCTAGTTCTTTTATTAGACATACCTGGAACTAATTAGAAGTTTATTCCTAGCTAACAGGTGTGAATTGGTCTTGGTATACATTTTTCATTGTGTAGCACTTTAATAAAGATGCTACATGAGACAGAGAGTTCAATGTAGCTTTAAGAAAATGTTTATTTTGTACCGTGCTTATTTCTTAAAGCAATTCAGGAAACATCATCTACAATATCCCACTATAATGTATTCCTTTGAGCATCTGATACTCAAGAAGAGCAGTTCGTTGGCATTTTTGTTTCCTCTGGGATTAATGTGTAAATTAAGAAAGACACAATATATTTATATAAGTGGCATTAACGGAACTCTCTACAGTCCTTATTTTCCAGATGTTTCTTTAACAAACCTTCTTTTCCTTTGCTCATTTATCATGCCTGAAGGGCCTATTTGCAAAAGTTCCAATGGTCACAATCATGTCCTCTTGGGATATTGCCACTCTCTCCACATCTCTGGAGCTGTACATGCCACTCTGCTGCAAGGCCAACCTGATATAAAGGTTTGCCCTTGGTTTCCTCCATTCTACATGCTGAGGAGAGGGCCAGGAGAGCAGGATGCCATCTAGCGGATGCCGTGCTCTGGGGGTATTATTTAGCCTGACTGTTCCTGATTATGATTTCATCCAGGCGGCCACACTTTATTAGGCCAAGCAACTGGAACATATGCCACAGAGCATTCCTCTGTAGTATTTCCTCATGGAATTTCTGATTGTTTATTCTGCAGTGCAATTGTGCAGGAAAAAGCTGTCATTTTCTAGGCTTGGAAAAGTAGCGTCTGCCAGTAGAGAGTGCAAGAGCGACCCTCTATGAATTATACACCTAACATTCTAGCTTCCAGACAAAGCTCCTTGGTGCACATGCACAGGTCATAACACATCTAGTTCTGTTGCACAGTTCAAGATCTACATCATTTCAGTTTCCTTCCAGTTACTTCTAGCACTTACCCCCTTTGGATTATTACTCACAATCAGAACCTTTTGGAGGGCAAACTTGGGCCATGCTTCTTCTTTACAGCCCAAGATTTAATTTCTGAAATAAAGTACAAACATATACGTTTATTTCTGGAATAAAGTACAAATATATATATAAAAAAGATTCTCCCCCCACCCCAAAAAGGAATTTTTCTCTCCTGAAGAGCTAAGGAATCTTGCAGCTGGTTGGGATTTCCTTTTTCTGCAACTTTTCCTTTAGGATTTGAAATGTCTTAGTCAAATATTCAAAATGATCAGGGTTATTATGCAGTTTAGTGGCAAACAATATGTGTAGATATATTTTTAAACAAACTCCCCTGTTTTGATCAAAATTAATTTCCCCTGCAGACAATGCATAATTCAGCAGCTTTGTGGTGGTGGTGGTGGTGGGGGGGAGGATGCATGTAAAACTTTAAAGGGAAATACCACCCGTGGAAATGTGAAGGCATTGAAATGTCTCCACATGTACTTTCATCCTTCGGAAATTGAGAGTGATTAGATACTTAGAAAAAAATAAATAACCGTGCCTCCACATTAATTTCCCTGCCTGAAACAAACCAGCACCTGCTTCCCCTTACCCCAGGGAGCTCTGACTTTACTTCATTAGATTTGCATTAATAAGCGCGAGCAAGCCCCCTTGCTCAGACAAATCGCAGAGCACCGAGCCCAGTGGAGCCGCCGTGACATCCTCTCCCCCCACCGCCCCCGCCTCTGGCCAAGAGGCAAGTGACAAAGAAGGGGTCTGTTTCCCAGCTCCCGGGGCTGGGGACGCCGGCTCCGAGCGGTGGCAGAGCAGGGCAAGGGGCTGGCAGGCTGCCTCCCGTGTTGCCATGGCGGAGGAGGAGGCGGAGGAGAGGCGAGGGGAAGGGGAACCGGCTCTCAGCTCAGCCCTTCAGAGCCCGCGCTGCCCAGCCTTGCCGGGAGGCAGGAGCATCACTTCCCTGGGAGCCTCCCCGGCCAGTGCAGGGAGCCCGGCGCGGCGGCAGGAGGCGGCGGCGGGGAGCGGGGGGAGGCAGCCGCCTGCGAGCTCCGGGCTGATTGTCCCACTTTTCTCCTCCCAGCCTAGCTCCCTGCGTCCTGCCGGCCGGCGGGGAGGCGCCGAAGTGCCCGGAGGGAGCCCAGCGTGCCGGCGCGGACCCCCCGGCGGGAGGATGCGCTGAGCCGCCCCAGAGGAGGGGGCGCTGCTCCCGCTCGGCCAGGTCAGTGCGCGCAGGTCCGCCCCCAGCGCGGCCCCGGGGAGGGGTCACGGGCGGGTGGGCGCGGAGCAGCCTCCGGGGTCCCGGCGCGCCAGCCGCTCGGGGGCGGGGGCCGCCCTGCCACGCCCCGACTTCGGGAAAGTCCCGCTCGCGAGCGGCGCGGGGAAACTTTCCCGGGACTTCGGGGCAGCGCGGCTGGGGCGGCTCCGGCGGAGCCCGCGGCGGACAGGACGCCCACGGGCGCGGCCCCGGCCCCTGGCGCTGGCCTGGGCCCGAGGGACTCGCTGCGGGCGGGGCGGGGGCAATTGGGAAATAATCAAACAAACAAACTTGGGACCGGCTCGGGGCAGCCGTTTTAAGCGCCCCCCTCTCCCTAGTGGGGAGAGCGGCTTTGAAAAGCAGGGGACTCGGGCTGGCACCTGCTTCCTAAACTACCAGGCTGTTTTTTTTAAAAAAAGTCTTGTCTGCTGCGGGGTCTAGGCGCCAACTCCTGCTCTGTGTGCTCAGGACCCCATCCTGAAGTTACTGGGAGTTTTGATTGAGTAACTGCAAACGTTGGCCTCAAATTTCCCCCTTCCCCGACCCCCCACTCCAGTGGCAATGGTTCATTGATTAGTCCATCGGGTGACCCAGCGGTTTGGCACTGTTTGATTTCTGTTCTCACTGCAGTTGTATTTTAGCAATGCAGCTTCTTGCATATGTGCATCAATTTTTACCACCACCACCCCCCCCAGGGAGAACAGTGTAAGGATTTTTAGCAGGCAAATGTAGTTCACATTGCTCTGCCGCTGAGAGACTTGTGGGCTTGAGTATCCCTAAATCCTCATTGACATGACAGACCATAACAACTCTGAATGAGCTGCTACAGTCTAGCCAGTCAAAAAATTACCCTGGGACAATTCCTGAATACACACTGATGGGATAATCCACAATTCCACTAATTCCTCTGTCTTTGCAGGATAGTGTGCATTTCAAAAGATGCTCATAAGTCCTTATACTATACACCAGAACTTTAAGGGGTTAATACATGCTTTAAATTAAGTTTCAAATAAATGAACGGCTCTTTCACAAGATATATTTTTCTTCTTTAAACATATTTTGATACAAAATCCCTTGATTATACGTTGGTAAAAAATAATCACAATAGGTTGCAATTCTATTCCTACTTCTAACTCACCCTCTGTATTCAGGGCTCAAACTATAAATGCATACTAAAGGGAGCTAACTCACTGTCTAATTTTCTCATTTTGTAGGTAAAATTACATTCATTTAATCAGAAATTATTTTCTTCTAGATCATAATCTATATTAGTCTTGATTTTTGTCTAACTCAGATTAGACCACTCAGACTGTACAGTACTGTACCATGCCACTTGAGCCATTTAAAACTTGGCTAAACAAAGCAGTGGAAAATGCAGTATAGTGGACAATGTTGCATTGGCAGGTGAAGGAGCTAAATGTCTATCAGCCATTTTCCATCTCTAATGTCTAGGATTCTTTGATATCTGTAGTGACATAACTAGGTGTAAAAAAGCAAGGTTGTAGCCTCAAGTCCAATTTTTTGGCTTCTGAGGGTTTAGGAAGCCCCATGAAGTCAGTTTAATGTAGCTTTCTTCCTGTAACTAGTTATCTTCAGATGGAAATGTGTACAGTTTAACCTTAATCTGTTTATAAAAAGAGATGCACGTTATTTCTGTCAGAAGGGTACCATGATGTATTTTGTTTCAAGATTTAAATGTTACAGTTTTAAAGAACTCCGGCTACATTGCCAGTTAGGAAGTTGAATAGTAAACACTAATGGTCTCATATAAGGAATTCTCACAAATTAGAAATGTAGTCTAATTTGTTTATTAATTATTCTCATTATTGGATAAATACAGCCATCCCTAGTTTATCCTGAAAAGATTTCATTTTGTCAGATGACTGGCATCTCATAAATTCCTTTCATGTTCATGGGATTTGCTTTTTTCCAGGAGTAGGTCACAGAAGCTCTCAGTGTTGGGGATAACAGTTAAGCTCCTCTTTGGAATTCATGAGCTTCCAAATTAAACTTTTTGCTGACACCTGCTACCTAGCCCAGTTGAACACAAAGACAGCAGTCACCAGGGTTATTGGAGTTCTGCTACTGAGCAAAGTAAATATACAAAAAAATAGATATTCACTACTCAGGCTAGATTACACCACCATATGGAGCAGCACTGTGAAAATGTAGCTTCTGGAGACCTAATCCAAGTTTACTTCTAATGAAGCAAACTTTCAACAGCAATTACATATAACAATCCAACCCATAGTGTAGACCGCTACAGAGATTGGTAATCAATAACAACTCAGTCTACCTGGCAGAATCAAATGTAGAAAAAAATAAGTGAAAGTGAACTGGACCCCTCCCACCCACTCTTGATACATCCTTGTTTATAAGGTGTGAAGGATATTCTCTGAGCACTAGTTTCAAGCACCGAAAGAATTTAGAAAGTGTCATAACAGAAGGTCAAGACTTAATTATTTGTATGGAGACATCAATAAGCATGTGTTGCTGATTTATTTATATATCACCAGAGCTGTAAAATAAAACAGTGAGTTCTGATTTTCTTTTGCTACTTACTGAAAAGGGACATGAAAGGTGCAAGTCGCAACTGATTGATCTCTGGAATCTGTGAAAGTTTTATATGGGCTACATATGATTGAAGATTTTGATTTTGTAACCAAAATGTCTGTTGGGAAATGTCATGCATATTTGCTGCATTTGTAATTATTTACAGATTATGGAATATCAGGAGAATTTGGCTTTTTAACATTTATTCAAATCTTTGTTTATGTAAGCTAAGAACTACTTTTTGCGTTACACTATTTGAAAAGTGTGTCTATTGGGCGTGTTTGAGTATCTTCCAAAATCATGTTTAAAAAACTAAAATTGAATTTTCCTGCTTGAAAAATGTCTATGTACTCAATGCACTGCTCCTGGCTCACAATTAATGCCAAAAATCAATTGGCTAATATGCTTTTTATGTTTCTGCTGATCAGAGAGGATGGGACTGTAAAAGCTTTTATTGCTATCTGGTGATTAGTACATAGTAGTGGTAAGTAAATAGCTTGTAATAAGATGGCTTCAATACTTCAGAGTTTAATGCATTGTATATAGTAAGGGGCAGAGGTTGCCTTACAATGGCATAAGGACCCACTCCTACTCCCACAGACGTCCAAAGGAATTTTACCAGTTACTTCAGTGGGAGCAGGATTGGGTTAGATGACTGGAAGGAAAGTAGTACTGAAGATCCACTTTAGATAATCCTGAATAGTCTCTTTCTGGTTTATGATGGTGGGTTAAATTACAGCAAGAAACTTGGAGTTGCCCACTCCCCTGTCAGTAGAAATGCTCCTGATCTTGTCTGTTTAGTTGATTTCCTCATTTAAATTCCTCATGTTCTGTTTGAAGTAGAGTCTGAAATTAGCAAGAAAACAGAACACCATAGGAGCAGAGAGGTGAGAAGGAAAGTTAAAGTAAAAATGGGTAGAGAGAGAGAGAGGGAGATGCTCAAACTATGTTAAATTTAACTCCCCTCCTAATATCATGAGATCCTCTACATCATTAAAATCATTGGATTTACCCTGTAAGGGTACTGTGCTAAGGGGCAAGAGTGTTAAGGCCAAATTCTAGGCCCAGTAACATCAATAGCTGAATTCCACTTTGGCAGGTGCTGCCAATAAACTCTATTATACTCCATTACAATATTCTTACTGATCTTAAAAATAAGACCATTTATCATTGTTTTTTTGGTGACAGAAATACTGAAATAATGGTTTACTAGATTTGTTGGAGGCTGTGAATTACACAGGGTGGATGAACAATATGGATAAGCGTATGGATGAACGAGACATATCATCAATGAGCAATTAACATATTAAGAAGCTGTAAACATCTGTGGCACTTTAACCAAACCACTGAACATATTGGAATTTAGGGCCCAATCCCAAGCAGGAGTTCCTCTTGTGGAGTGCCCACAGGATATTGTTTATAATATATGAAAAACAAAAGATTAATACTACTGCTTATATATGAGATCAATACTGCCAGAATATTTAGTGTATATATAGGGTATACACTATGTATTATGATTATTTTGTATTTAGTTTTACCACCAGTTTAAAATATAATCAGTAGAGGGTACATACATTGTGAAATATTCTTTTCTATTTTTCACACCATTGTGGCAAGTGCTGGGAGAAATATATTAAGATGGTAAATGCAAAGTAATTAGGCTTGGAAGGATTAGATATTTATCAGTAAATGTTGGTAAACATTGATTTCACCATACACACAAAGATGAAAAATAATTCCATTACTAACAGGCAAAATTTACAGATAGGCAAAGTAAGAAAAATGTTGTTGATTATTTATTAGAGTTTGATTTAAGAACATCTACTTGGTATATTTTGACATGTGACCTTTTGACAACTTGTGTTTTAATGGTTTAAAGCTTTAACTTTTTGATTCTCAAATCTACTATCATTAAAAAATTGTCTGACTCCCCCATTGCCTGACCCTCCATAATTTCCCACAACTGTGAACCTTTAAATTGATAAAAATTGGGGGGAAAATGCTTAAAAACATTGCTATTATCTGTCAATTATAAAAAAAAATAAAAAATATATTCTGCCCAGCCTCAATATGTGACCAAATTTGCTTTAACTGAAGCTAACATCAAAGCTTCCACTGACTTTCACTGGAGCAGGAGTCAGCCCAATGCAGGGCCGGCTCTAGGTTTTTTGCCGCCCCAAGCAAAAAAAAATTTTGGCTGCCCCCCACACACCCCTGCCTCCCTAGCTCTGGGCTCCCCCCCACCAGTGCTGACTCCGCCTGCTCCCCACTTGCCTCCAGCCGGTCTGGCGCTGGCAGGGTTGGAGTAAGCAGCGGGGCTCCCAGGCCACGCCTCAGCCCAGGGCCCTTCCAGCCAGGGCTCCTGCCTCCAGGACCAGCTGGATCCAGGAGGGCAGAGCTGGGGGACTGCCACAGCAGGGGACTGAGGAGCTGGGGCAGGGTAGCCCCAGAGAGAGCGGAGCCCCGGAGAGCGGGACGCAGGCCCCACATGGCAGCGCCCCGGGCACCGGTCCCCACTATGGCTCCGCTGCTGCTCCTGGCCGCCCTGCCGCAGTCCCTAGGCGGCTCGGGCCGCTTCGCCCAGCCCCGGCTGCGGCGCTGGGGAGCGGCCGCCCTGCAGCACCTGCAGGCAGCTCCCCCCGCCCGTGGCCCCCAGCCCGAGTGTCCCACGCTTGGAGCCCGCTCAACCCAGCCACCAGGTGCGGGCGCTGCTCCCCGACACAAACCACAGCGGTCCCAGGGCCCCCTGCGCTGCTGCTGGCAGGGCTGGCTCTAGGCTTTTGCCACCCTAAGCAAAAAAAAAAAAAAAAAAAAAAAAAATGGCTGGAATGCTGCCCCTGAAAATGTGCTGCCCCAAGCATGTGCTTGGTTTGCTGGTGCCTAGAGCCGGCCCTGGCCCAATGTCTACGCTGAGCTAAAGTAAAAGAGCAAAAGCTAAAAGCACCGTGTCTTCAAATCCAGCCAAAGCCGGCTTGCAAGTCATTTTTCATTAGTCACAAAAGATAAGTGACTATGGAATCACACCTTTTAAGTGAACATTGAGGACAGAAGAGAAATAAAGTTTAACTGTAAGAAACAAACCACAGATTTTTCTAATCAACATAATGATGTTTAACTAGGGCACAATTCAAACCACAAAGGAAGGTGACGGATTTCACAAATTAGTCATGGCAAAAATGGTGAATTTCACAGCTCCAAGTGAATTCATGTTAAAGGATGAAACAGCACAAAGTGATTAACAGAGTTCTAACTGATAGAAATCAGAAACATGTGAACCTACATCATCAGACAGGAGCTGATATTTCTCTTTGAATTCACGTGAGCCAAAGAAACAACATTGTTTCTACCTACTTTTTTCCTTAATCCTCACAGGGCCTTTGGTGAGGTTATTCACAAGTGCATTCCTTGAGCATGCAGCACTCACACAGACATCACTGGAAGTTTTGAGAGAAGGTAGAAAAATAGGTAGTCTGATTTTCAACCAAAACTCATTTTTCAGGAACAAACAAGGAGGCTGGGCCTCATTGCAACTGCAAAGATACGTATTAGTACCATTGAAACCCAGATCCACGGCTTCAGCTGAGGAGAATGTAGCACAACAAGGAAGGGGGTGCAAAGTGTCATTAATGGCACCTTTCCACTTCCTCCATCATGGGCTGATTGTACATCAATCTGGTCCCCAGCATAAATCCACCAAAGCTCAAAGGAGAATAAGATAGCTGGGAGGGGATGGTCTCAGAGATGCCTCACTGACACTGTTCCACCCCTTACCCTGGGGTGAGCCTTCTGCGGCTAGCTATATTGGTTTTAGAGCCACTTTGTATTGGCGGGAGAGCTCCCAAAGCTGCTCAAATAATCCATCCCATAATTATAAGCAATCATTAAAACAGCCCGTTCAGATACGTTTCCCCTCAAAACACATGCAATTTCCACTGCTTGAGGGGAGAGGGCTCTAGTTCATGAACCTCTGTATCCTGTGTTCATACATGAATGCCACTGGCAGGGCACTTGGGTAGCTGTTCTAGCTCATTTTAGGCAAAAGGTTCAGTAATCTGGTGAAGCTACATTATTCATCACTTGTATTTCTATCTAGATTTCTATCTAAAACTATGCAGAAAAATGTCAGCATTTTGTCTTATTTATTTTACTTCAGATTGCACAGCTCCGGTCCATAGCTCTGGGTGCTGTCAAGAATGAAAAATCATAATTAAAAATCAATATAGCAAAATACAACCAACCAAGTTCACTGAAACCAACCAGGAACGTAAAACCTGGAATAATCCCTCCTCTTCCCAGATTAACCTCATTCAGACACCACCCACTTACACCAACCTCAACCTACCCCTGATAGAAAGCCCAAGAGAAATGTTGACTTTACAGCCAGGAGGATTACAAAAGCCAGTCTCTGGCAGGCCACACCAGAACAGGAGCAAGTTCCATAGCCATGAACCCTTCACAGAGCATGCTCTGCTGTCAGCCTTCTTGTATTAATTGAGGGAGTTTGAGCTTTATTGCCTTTGTTAATCACAGCTGTATTAGTATCACACAGGAAGACGAGCAATCTCTTAGGCAGCCAGAATCAAAACCATTTACAACTTTATGGGTCAAAGCCAGTTCCTTACATTCCACCTGGAAACTATTATGCACCAGAGTAGGCTACCAAGCACCAGCATTCCAGCATGTTCAGTATGTGCTCTCTACACAAAGCCCTGCTGAATGAGTATCTGTGCAGGGACCTGTTCACTTGGAAGGTCTGATTCTGTGAACTCAGAGAGAGAGAGAGGCTTTAAAACTGTACATACAGAGAACAAACAAAACAAAATTGATTATTATTGAATGAGGATGGGGAAAAACAACAACGTTTGAAAAGAATTAGCATTTCAAAAGCAAAGATTGGAAAGGGCTGCAGTCTCATGATAGACAATTTGAAAAGTTTATCAGACTTCAAAAACCAGCCCAAGCCCTTTTCTCCAGAATTGATTTGAAAAGTTGGCAGACTTAAGAAACCTTTCAGAAACATTTTGCAGATCAATGCTAATTTGATGCATAGGAGCTCAGCATTGTGCCAATTTACTGTCAAACTGATATTAACTAGGCACTTTTCTTAGAATGTTTATAGCCAAATGTCTATTAAATATGCAAACTCGACAATTACACCACATCCCTTAAAATACCTCATTTGAAATGTTTTTCAAAACCTCCAGAAATGGCCTTTCACTCTTAATCACAAAGAACCCGGGCTTACTATAAGGTCCAAATCCTTGTTCTGGGAGAAAGGGATAGAGGATGCTCTTGTGATTAAGACACAAGGCTGTTAACCAGGAGACATGCTTTCAGCTTCCAGTGCTGCCAAAAGACCTCTGTGATCTTGGTAAAGTCTCTTAGGGCTCAATTTTCCAATTCTTGTTCACACAACAACCAACCTCATGGAAGTAAGTTAATTTAAGTAAATGAGACTACTTGAGATAGTAATAATGATTCATATGAGTAGGGGTTGCAGGATCAGGTACTTAAACTTTCTGAGCACAATTTTCAAACTTGGATGCCTATGGTTAGACACCAAATCTACATTTAAGTACCTAAATAAAAATACCCGTTTTTCAGCTCTCATTAACTTCAGTGTGAGCTGCAGATGGACCAGATCCATCAAATCAGGCTACTTTTGATCCTGCTGATACTTACACGTGAGTATCTTTACATATGTTAGTAGTTTCATTTTGTTCAGTGTGATTGTTCATGCACATAAAGTTACCCACATATGAGTTTGCAGGATCAGGGTCATAGTTAGGTGCCTAACGTTAGTCATCCAAATTTGAGCCAATGTGTCTCAGTTTTGGTATCTGTAAAATGGCAATAATATTATCCACTTAACTTGGTTAAACTAAATTCAGTAATTTTTTTTTACTATGTTTAGATCTTCTGATGGAAGACATATACAAATGCAAATCACCATCTTTTACTATAGTATTTAATCATAGTTTTTCACACAACCAGCCTTAGACCTACCATGCAGTATGTGAACTGCATTAGTAAAATAATAATTTTAGAAACTCAAAATATACCAGTAAAAGAAAGTTAAACCAATGCATAAAATGGAGCAGTCCATGAAGTCAAAGTGCACTTGCATTTATTTCATTTGGCAAGAAAATAAAGAGCTTTGATCTCTGAAACTTTGGATAACTTATTTCTCAGGAGTCCCAAAATTCATTTAGGAAACAATAATAATCCATAAAACAATGGACAAAATTGCAAAGTAGAGTCCAGGCCAATAAAACATATGAGCCTCTAGACACATAAAGGTTAGGACACCATGAATCTGATCTTTGTGTTGCAGTTTAGAGTGCAATTATTTCTTTCATTTAGCCCCACACACAAAAACACCACCATACAACAAAACTTTAAATTGTTAGGTAGTGAAAATGTATTTACGATTTTTCAAATTAGTTTGATTGACGATTCCATTCCAGATTGCTGTGATTGAAACCTACTTACTTCAGCAGGTTATCAAGTGACCACAAGTATATTTAGATTACTCCACATAAAGCATTTATGTCTGTCACTCCAGACTGCAGGTGCTCATCCCATCCAACACAGGTTTCAACATCCAACAGAACTAGGCACAAGTTCATTCCTGTGCCATGGGAACATTCTTTTCCAGATGTGTCAAAAAGCAATACTTAAATCAAACTTGTAGGAAAAAATCTCCTACAACAGCAGCTGATCTGCAACCCCAACCATTTAATTGTCTTTGTTAACAACAGTGATTCTGATATACCCCACCACAGAATTAAAATTGTCTGATAATATTAGTTTCCATATTCATGAAATGCATGTGGACAGTATTTTAGATGATCAGTTATAATTTACTAGAAAAGCGGGCCACACCTACTTATTAGTTACAGATGTAAGATCAATCTGATTCAACTATTGTCCAATAAACTATTAATCTGTCGTCTTCCTACCCTCCCCAAATCCACTTGCATTTATTCAGTTGCTTTCCCTCACCTTTTTTTCTTGCCAAAATGGAAGGACGGCAGCTGTCTCAGCACTTGATGCCAATGCTGTTCTTTTGCAGGCAGGGGGTAAGGACCTGCTTTCGAGCTGACTCTTTTCCCCACAGAGTCTGACAATATTTTCTCATGTCTTTAAATATGGGTCTGTGAGTTAATGGAACAGTCTGTCAGGTCTGCCTGCAGGCAGAGCTTTTACATATAAGCCAAAAAAAAGTAACATGGATTGGTGTGAGTTGTTTTAGTTATTTATTTGGTTAAGAAATAATTAAGAAAAGGGCAGGCATCCTTAAGTATAATGTAATTTTCCTATCCATTAAAGTAACCATTATTTTCCCCATAAAAAGACATTAACATTTCACAAGTTTTTATTTTATATTTTGTCTTTATTGTTATTATTTACATTGTGATTGCTCTTATGGGCCCCAATCAGGGATCAGAGTCCCATTGTACTAGGCTCTGTACGCCCACACAAAATTACAGCCCTTGCCTCAAAGAGCTTACATTCCAATTAAGTCCTATTGTATGGAAGTACAGCATCTAGAACAATCCTTACTGTGGGCTCTATGCACTATTGTCATACAAATAAAACATAATAATCACATTATTCACACTGTTTTAATTATCTTAGTAATAATAACCTGTGCAGCACTTTTTACTTAGAAATACACGTGTCAAGTTGTTGTTCAACCTTTGGTTTATGTTGGGAGAAATCTGAGCTTAGGCTAATGTCAAGAGTTTATTTGAAGTCTCTGTTATAATATCAGCATGTTGCTAGCACAGAGATTCGTCTGGTTTTCATAAATATTTTATGGGGCTATATCATCCTCATCATCATTTTGGGCTGGTTGACAAGGCTGTCCTCTCCCCCTACGTGTGATTGCAATCCGTTTCAGAGTTGTCTTGGAAAGTCAATTGATGATATTTCAATCAAAATGTTCTTATAACAAATTCCATTCAAATGCTGTCTGAAATGGAGTTAAGGTTTCATCCTGCTGCTTAGAGAATGATATGCTAAATGTAGCTTCCCATGGGCTTGGCTGCAGTCCAATGCTTTGTAATTTATAGTTCTCCTTCCTGATTCTGGATCTGACCTTGGAACCTTAACTCTGGGTAGATTTCTTAAGTTCAAGCACTGGGCTTATTCTTTGTATAACTGCCATCATGGAATCCTCTCCCAATTCTCTGGCTTGCAAATAATAATAAAAGGATATTTCCCAATAAACAAACCAAATCAGATTAATACAGCTGTTACCATATGGGCAGGTGGGTAGCAGGTTGCTAGACGATGATTCATTTTCTCTGACTTTTTCACTAAAGCAACTGTTAGCCAGTAAATAACATTGCTGCTAAATGACCAAAAACAATTAGTTAATTTCAAAAGATAGAATGCATTTATAAAGAGATTTAAATTTTACTAGTTAAAGGCATTTTCTGCAGAGATATCTACAAAACAGCTATCATTGCAGATCTCCAATCAGCTGCTCTTACTGATGTGCTTATGCTGAGAAATCACTTGAAAGAAAAAATATGTAATTTTAAAAAATAGTTAAATTATAATGTAACATTGTTATTATTATAGTTATTATTTTATAATGTATACAAGATGCTTTACCAAAAAATGAAAGAGTGAGTCCATGCCAGAGGAGCTTACAACCAAGACAACAACATATGACATATCTGAACAGAAAAATCATGTATCTGAAAGAAGTTATTTCCCATTGAAGATTACATTCGTTATAAGTGCTAAAAGATACGTATTTAAAATAATTATGATTACATCAGTTAAATAGCTATTCTGAAATATGATGATTTGAGCTGTTGAATATAACTGTAGATTGTTTTAACAGTTACTGAATGCAAGTAACAACTTCTATAAAGGTGGAGTAGATCCATGGTGCTTTTCTGTTCTTTTAATTCATTCCAGATTTTCAAGAATATAAATTCTGGAAGTATTTATCTTGATTCCTCCAGACTGAGGATATTTTAAAGCAAACTAGGCAGAAAAGAGTGATGCATTTTTAAAAAAACAACTTTCATGCTTTGTTTCTTGGCCAAGGGAATTATCAGTGATTTCCACACCAGACATTACAAAGATCAGTTTTAAGACCACAAAAAGTCAACACGTGCCATTTCTTCAGCCTTTAAAAAAATAGAGCAGGTTTTTCAAAATACTCAGTATTATCTAACCCTGTGTCCACTGAACTCTGTAAGAGTTTTACTAGTGATTCAGTTGGAGCGCTTTTGAAAATCCTAGCTGCATTGTCTACTGTGAGGATATTAGAGCTTTGCTATGTTAACAAGATCTTTATCAACAAATTAGATGCTTAAAATCGGATTGTGCAAGTGTTCATTTAAGTACCGCTCAAAGGGTGCTCAGCACCTCTCAAGATGAGACATAGTAGGCCCAAATCAGCATCGCTCCACTGGGCATTTTTCATGTTATTACTAACTTTTTTATTTGATCATCAACCTAACTTGTCTAAGGGCAATAAAAATTAATGTCATGGTTTAGACACACAAGGATGGTACTTTAATGAATTTTCCTTAATAATTTTAAAGATACAGTGGAATCACATTTAAAATCTCAGGTATTTCCCATTTTAAAACATACCGTAAAGAAACAAACTGGTTGAATTCATAAAATGATATGATGTGGCAATGGGAAAACCTAGTAGGCCATCTAGACCGCAATTCACTACTGAGATGTGCAGGCAAAGTCCCTGCATATCCCTAGAGGCAGTTGGAAGCATACTACTTCC
The DNA here is from genome assembly GCF_013100865.1 of Trachemys scripta elegans. Classification (NCBI taxonomy): domain Eukaryota; kingdom Metazoa; phylum Chordata; order Testudines; family Emydidae; genus Trachemys; species Trachemys scripta. The sequence continues at coordinate 20,543,093 of NC_048310.1, read as the reverse complement.
ATGCATGTCTCCTGACAAAAGCTGGAGTAATTGTTATTACACAGCTGTGCTCCTCTCATGCAGCTCCAATAGATCTGAAAGCACTCTAGTGCATGCGGGCACAAGAACATATGGGCTGGAAGGGAAGGGTGGGCATGTTCTGCCTTCTAGGCCAGTGAGCTAGGTTTCAGACCTCAAAAGTTGTTCAGCGGGCTAACAAGTCACTCCAGTTTTAGGGCAGGAATAATGCATCTCTTTGCAGAAACCCTTTTCAGGGACAGGCCAGTAAAGGAGTGTCAATGAGAAACCAGTCACAGGTCTCTTCTTCCCATGAGTGCTAGGGGCACTGCCCAAAGTGAAATAGGAAAAAAAGCACTGCTCTAATGCCATCAGTCAGATAGCTGGAGTGCATATCACCCTTGGGCCAGATGTGCAGCCATTCTACTGACTGCTGTTCCTGGGTAGTGGTGAAGGGTATGTCTGTGTGCTATACACTAGGCATTTGCTTTAGCACTTGCTCTGTAATTGTGCTATAAACCATCTGATTATTGGCTGCCCTTTACGCAAGAGTTTGGCTAGATGCCAATGAGAGAGGCATCTTTGATTGGTTACCTGAGTGTCATTGTGCATAGTGAGTTGGATACTTCCATGTGTAGCAATGCTTGCCTAGTTCCTCCCTCAGTAGCAACTGAATACTGCCTCTTGGGTACCTTGTGGAATATGAAATTATTATCTGCATAACCCACAGGCAATGTTTTATGAGTTCACTAGCTCACCTATCTGAGAGTCAATCTAGCTGTGCCATAGATCTGGCTGAACAGATTCCACTTCATTTCTAAGGACTGCATAGAGCTATCAAGAACAATTTGTAAAATGAAGACTCTGGATCTGAGTTTGAAAGATACTACTCACTTTCTCCAAGTAGGAAGCTTTCTCCAAACTACATTTCTGTCTCGGAATGGTCCCTATTCCTTGAATTAGAATATATAGGAGGAGTTGGCTTCTAAAGTGTTATAAGAAAAGTAGGTTCCTTTAACTTCTTCAGTATTTGAACATTTTCTTTATATACTCATGTAAATGCCCATTTGTTCACTGGTAGTGATTTTGAGATTGATTCCTACAATCCTCTGCATCAGCTATTCTCTTGGCTCAACTAATGTGTAGTAACAACCATTCCCATACTAGCTCCTCTGATTCTCCTGACATCTCTTTCAAATGAATAGGAAAGCAAATCAGCGTGAAGAGGGACAAGTTAGTATTTATCCGCTTTTGGAGACTAATTGATGGATAAGGAACATAAAAGAGAGGTATACAAGAAAGGAGCTGGTCTGGTTCTGAAAAGTGGATCTGCTTCCTAATTCCAGTTAATAACATCCGTGTGACACCTTTTGGATCATAGACTGTAAGGCCAGAAAAGGTTGCTTGATTAATCCAACCTGGGCCTTTTGTATTTTACTATACCACTCACTGCGTCTTTCTCAGGGATATCATATCTAGTTGGTTGTATAAGAGTGGCATGTATGGTGCATTAACCAATTCCTCTGACAGCCTATTAAACTACTCTGTTGCTCTTTTTTTGTTCAGAACTTTGTTCTAATATCTAGCAAAACTTTTTCTTTCTTAGCTTCAGGCCATTGCTCCCTGTCTTACAATTTTCTGAGACTGTGAATAATTCCCTTCCTTCATTTCTATTGTTACCTTGAAGGTATTTATAGACTGTGACCATGTTACCTCTTCTCTTTTGCCAAACTCTATGAATTTAGCTTCCTCAGCCTCTTCGTATGTACCTTGTCCTCTAATACATCCATCACTATTGCCCTCCTTTGTTTTTTATTTTCTTCTTCTGACCTATGGGGACTAGAAATACATACAGTATTTCCAAGTGTGTTTGCACCAGGACTCTGTATGGCAAAATTACTTTTCTAGATGTATATGCAGTTCCCCCTGTTATCTGCATTTTCTTATCATAAGACACTATTTCTGTTTGTGACTGGTTACTTTGTGACACCTCTTTCTTCTCTCAACTAAACATTGCAAATGAAAATATATTAGGGTGTGCTCCACTTTGTTTCCAAGGTACAAATAGAAGGAAGTGAGGCTAGACCATGGAACTGGAAACAAAGACTCTTGAGTTCTATTTTCAGCTCACTTGTCTGCCCTAGAGTAGGGCTCCTTTCATATCTCAGCTTCCCCTTCCGGAGAAGGAGGAGGAGGAATCAGCATCAGTCCTGCTACCCTATTCCTGGGTGTTCCCTTGCACCAAGAATACAGGCAAGGGACTTGCATAATACCACTTGCACTTGGGAATATGTAACTAGCACCCCTGTTGACACCTCTGTTTAATATGCATTGGTGAAGTTCTATTATTATTATTATTAGAGTGATGGGAAAATGGAATTTCCATCCCAGGGGAAATTCCAATATTTGTTTTCGTCAGAATTCGAGATGAAAAGTTAAGTTATTTAAACTTTTTCTGTGGAACACAAAGTGGTGAAAAATTTCAGTTTGGGAATGTTGAAATGTTCCACTTTGACATGGTTGACAAAACATTACGACTTTCCCAAATGGGCACATTTTGTCTTGGACTCTCTCCCTTTACCTGAACCACCATGGCACCTCAAGGGAGTTGTAGTTCCTGTCATCCTTCTGCCAGGCCAGACTCCATCTCCTATGCCGCACTGTGGAGTCCCTGTGGCTGAGCTGCGGCAGTGCTTCATGAGACTTCCTGTCCGGTCTTGATTTTTTTTCCAGAATCTACAACTCCCATGAGGCATCACGGAAGCATAGCCAAGTCTGGGATATAATACAGTTCATCATAGTAGCAAGGAGCACGGCCTGTAGGGAAGATGGAGGCAGGAGAGACATGGACCTACAATTCCCATGAAGTGCCATGATGGCTCAGGAGAGGAGAGAGATTCTGAGACTAAATCTGTTAATTTGGGTCAGATCAATATTTCTAACCAAAAAAACAATGCTTCAATTAGATTTTCCCAATTTTACCAAAAATAGATTATTTTTTTCCTGTGGACAATGTTGATTTTCATGAAAATCCCATTTCTGACAGGAAGTTTTTTTTTTTTTAAATCTTCGGACCAGCTCTAACGATAAACTGATCCTAGGTACTTTGGTACAGAACTGTTATTTTTTTAATTCTGGAAAATAGAAAAATGAACCCTACAACTCCATATACTCTTCTGAGATATTAACCAGAGTCACACTGCAATAAAACTCTCCTTTGTCATGACCCCTGCAAAAAAAACTGACAATTGTCAGGCCACTGGTGTGCTGAGACCACTGCCTATCATGTGACCAATCTTGTCTCACTGTCTCCTTGTCCTCCCTCATCTGTCTATCTGTATCCATCTGTTCTCTCTTGTCTTCTAGTTAGATTGTAAGCTCTTTCAGTCAAGGACTGTCTTTTTCTTTTGTGTTTATATAACATCTAGCAAAGTGGGGTCCAGATCCATGACTAGGGATTCTAGGTGCTACCACAATACAAATAATAATAATATATAATAATAATTTCCTTTCATTCTTTTTACTTCTGCACCCAGGATCATTTTGTATAATTCTCAATCCCCCTTGGATCTGCTGGAACCAAAAGTATCCATAATAATAACAGTAACAACAACCATCAGTGTCACACCTAGTCAATGTGAAACAAAATATTCATACTTAGCAACATGGTCTACTTTACCACTGCTTCACCTCACTATACTTCAAACATATACATGGCAGGTGTAGTAAGGTAATATGAAACAGACTACAAACATCTCCCGTGCACATCACTGCAAGATGAACAATTCCAATTTCTTATAATTCCCTGTGTCTCAAACAATTGATGGTTTGTAATGCCTAAACCTTACCATGGAAATAGATTAATTATTAACTAAATACAGAGGCAATAGTAAACTCAAAATATTTAATATATGCTTCAAAAATGACTTTCCTTTAATTTTCTCAGCAGAGACACCAGCAGCTACTGGATGCATATTGGATTGCACTACCCTCATTAATGACATTTTCTTTTTAATCATCATTGATCCTTACAAATTTGTCAGTTTCTAAATAGCAGCTCATCGCTCGCATTGCTTGTGGGATCTCTGCCCAGTGTTTAATAGGGCAAAAAGTGTTCCCCTCTCTCTGTGGTTCTTTCCCATAGTGTTTACTACATTCTGTGTATTACTTGAATTTTATTTTTTCTTCTGTTTCTAAATACAAATATATTTCAAACAACAGCTGCTTTTGTCACAATATACAGTATGGATAACATACAGAAAAGAGAGAGGGAGAAAGGTTAGGATAGTGTGTAGGCAAAACAGAAGACTAGATGAGAAAGGGAAAGATGTAAAGAAAACTGGGGAAATAATCCCTAATTAACACTTTATTTTCACTGATTTTTCTGTTCTTGAATTGATCATTATTTCCTCATTTCAATTGTTATTTAAAATTATTTGCCAAAGATTTTCAGTGAATAATTAATTCTTGGTTTGTAGCTCATGTTCAAGTAGCTCATTTGGGTTAACGAACCTCTCATTGGTTTGAATCTAAAATGCTATTTGTCAGCCTGCATGGAATGATTGATAGTTTTAGACTGGGCTTCTACCAGACAAGCATGAATATAAACAAACCTTGGCACCCTCTTTGGCAAAGTCAGCGAAGGACTGAAGGCCTGGGGGGGTGAACTGCTCCACAGGTGGTCTCTCCCAAAAAGGGGCAAGGCATAGCAAGAATGTGGTGCAGGGAAAGATGCTTTACCAAGTTGTTGTGTTTTACCGGTGATTAAACAGAAGCCGTCAGATCCTAGGGTTTTCAATTCAATATCTTTCACTAGCACTAAACTCACTTAAAAAAATCACAAAACAGACACTCAGAAGAGGATGGCACAATCCACAATTACTTTGAGGAAAAAAAGGAGACATTAGTGCTATACTGAAAAAAGAGGATTGGATGAGGTAACAGATCCAACATATTAGGCAACAGGGAAGAGAGGCCTGGGTGAGACAAGAGGGGAAAGTGCAAATTTCAGAGGAAGAGTTGAACAGTGTAGTGAAAAGAACCATGCTGGGTGACACCAGGAGAACTGCATGTCGGTGTCATTAGGAGGGGAAAAGTAGAGAAGAAAAAGAAAGACTTCTTAGAGAAGAATCCAGGGAAAGAAAGGAAGGAGGTGAACAGAGAAAGCGTATGCAAAGAATAAATGTACACAAGAACTACAGGATGAAATGTAATCCAAGAAACAGAATAGGAGATAGACAGAAAAAAAGGCTGGGAGAACTGGGAAGAGTTTGGGGGATTTGCAAATAAGAAAACCTATCTGAATGAAAGCCTCTCGTATCCAAACTGGGGAATACATTTTTAAAAACCTATGCAAAACTAACACCAGCAATGCAAGACTATGTATAATCACATGCAGTGCCAAATCCTGGTAAACCAACTGAAAGTCCAAGTAACAGGACTTTGCTCGATATAAAAGCATCATGGGGCTTTGTTCCAGAATCCTCAGCCCTCACCAGTTGAGGCATCCGTGCAGCTAGTCCAAAGTTGCTAATAGAGAGCATAGCAGGAGTGGCTGTTGCAGCCTGCTGCTCCCTCTGACCCATGCAGTATATTTGGCCAGAGGATCCAAAATTTGCACAGGCCATGCTCTAGTTTACCTATAGTCTCCCCAACAAAGTCGTGCTGTAGAGCTCTCCACACCATCATAGGTAGGGTCCTATCAAATTCACAGCCATGAAAAACATGTCACGGAACATTAAATCTGGTCTCCCCCTGTGAAATCTGGTCTTTTGTGTGCTTTTACCCTATACTATATAGATTTTACAGGGAAGACCAGAGTTTCTTAAATTGGGGATCCTGACCCAAAAGGGAGTTGCAGGGGGGTTGCACTATTGTCTCCCTTACTTCTCTGCTGCCTTCAGAGCTGGGTGGCTGGAGAGCGGTGGCTGTTGGCCAGATGACCAGCTCCGAAGGCAGCACCCCACCAACAGCAGCGCAGTAGTAAGGGTGGCAATACCTACCATGCCACCCTTACTTCTGCGCTGCTGCCTTCAGAGCTGGGCGCCAGAGAGTGGTGGCTGCTGAGTGAGGGCCCAGCTCTGCAGGCTGCAGCACAGAATTAAGGGTGGCAATACCATCCCATGCCACCCTTACTTCTGTGCTGCTGCTGGCGGCAGCTCTGCCTTCAGAGCTGGGCTCCTGGCCAGCAGCCAGTGCTCTCCGGCTGCCCAGCTCTGAAGGCAGAAGTAAGGGTAGCAGTACCAGAACCCCCCTACAATAAACTTGTGACCTCCCCACAACTCCTTTTTGGGTCAGGATCCCTACAATTACAACACCATGAAATTTCAGATGTAAATAGCTGAAATCATGAAATTTACAATTTTAAAATCCTATGACCATGAAATTGACCAAAATGGACTGTGAATTTGGTAGGGCCTTAATCATAGGGTGGACAGGGCAGAGTATTTTACCTATCATCCATGCCTGGCCCATGCATGGTGGAAGCATGGAGAGGACTTGCCTGATTATGTTAATTGCCCCAGGTTTTGATTTAATACCAGCCTCATTATTATAAAAATAAATGCACAATGAAATGTACACAAAGCCCATGTTGCAAATTCACATATGAAATCATGTGCAAAACCAACATCAAGACTGTAAAATGAAATCTTTGACAGGTGGTGCAAATGGGTGCCCCCCACCCACTTGGTCTCACAAGGGTTTCATGTGTGCCCCTTTGATTGGGGGTGAAGACCATATTCCTGCCTCTATCTCTCTCTCCACCCTTCCTTACAGCTGAGGAAAGGTGGGAGAGACATGAATCCACAAAGACCCAGTGCACCTTCTCTGTTGGGCTCCATAGGGAAGGGGAAGGAAAAGAAAAGGACTCCCAATTCTCTTCCACTGACTCCTCTGGGAATAGGGAAGAGAAGAAGACTCCCCAAGTCCATTTAGAGACCCACTGGCACTCCCTTCATCTCAAAGTGGTGAGGGGTGCATAGTGTAATGATCAGAGTAGCAAGTATTACAATATCTCAGCACTTCTCCCAGATACCATCCCACTAGGCAGCCGCCCCCTAAAAAGGCTTTCTCTTCCCCGCCTCCCATCCCTCTTCTCACCTGCAGTAGTATTCTGCTAGGGCAGAAGGATAGAGGCACATGGCATTGTCTCTCCCTTTGTCATCTTCAGGCTGTCCCCTCTTCCAATCTTCATTCTTTAACACAACTGGCACATAGAGAAGCTGATCAGGGTGTATCTTAATAACACAAGGTCTCGCAGTCAAACCCTGGGACAGGACTAGTAATTTTGGATAAGATATTGTCTGTAAAGGCACCAAATGCAAAGAATAACCATTCTAAAGGAGAAGGTTAAGCCCATTGACCCACATGATTTTTTCCATCACTAGTATCTGTGTTTCTATTAAGGAAAAACCTTGGAACAAGAAGAAGGATCTAACGCTTATTACTGAAGTGATGGATGCCATAGAAACATCTAAGTTACACAGACCTATACTTCAGTGCATTACTATGGACAGTATGTTATGTCTGGTAAAAGGGCTTTATTTATGGCCTATGTACAGCTGACCTGTAGAGCATAAAGTATTGCCCTTGAAGGACATCATCCTAGAGTGCAAGGTCCTGGTATTTATAACTGAAGGGTAGGGTTTCAAATCTCTACATGAACTGTAAAGGAGGACTGTGTTTGGAGTTCTGAGGAAGCATTCCAGGCTTTTTACTTATCTGCAACGTTCGGTGGAGATCATTAGTGCTGACATCGAGTTCTTTACACCTACTGTTCTGTGAGTGCCACCATTGCCAGCACTAGAGGATAGAGTGAGGAGAGATGTTTTGAGGAAATCTATAGAACTGCATTATTTATGGTCACGGTAAACCTGAGGAATACTGGAATCCTAGGGAGAATTACAGATCTTAGTTATTGTAATCATAGGTGCCGACTCTGTGGGTGCTCCGGGGCTGGAGCACCCATGGCAAAAAAATAGTGGGTGCTCAGCATGCACCTGCAGTCCCTGCAAGCAGCTCATCCGTCTCCCTCCCAGAACCTACTGCCCGCTGTGGATCAGCTGTTCAGCGGCATGCAGGAGGCGCTGGTGGGGATGGAGGGGAGTGAGGGGGGGGTGCCCTCAGGGAGGGACGGAATGGGGCAGGGCAGGGTCAGTGCAGGGGTGAGGGCTTGGGGGAAGGGATAGAGGGGGTGGGGCCTGGGGCAGAGCAGGAGTTGAGCACCCCCTGACAGCGCATATGACTGTAATACAAATACGTAATAATAAAAAGCACAAAGTATTATCAATTATCATTATTAGAATATCATCATTTATGTACCTCTTTCATAAATACATATACATACTCTCTAGGAGTGTCTTTGAGTATATACACACAGTGCTTCTGTGCGCACGCATGTCTGTGTGTGTGTACTCTCTAGTAGACAGACATCAACATCATCTTGCTGAAAATGTAATCTTCTAATAGAACAGATGTTTTGATAGATGCTGGGTTTGTTGAGGCGTTTGGGAGTGTATTCATTATATTTAGCCTAGTCAGAGACCTGGAACGTATATAATGGAGGTGTTCTCCCTCCTGAAGCAGGAACAGTACACCCATAACTGTTAATTACATACACACAGTGAGAGAGGGGAGAATGGACTCCGTAGTCTATAGATTAAAACTGAAATAAGATGAACTGGGTCTTTATTTTTAAATCAGTCTCTGTGGTCTGATCCTGTGCTCTATGCTCAGGCAAAATGCAGTGTTCAGCTGGAGTCTGGCCATGAGTCATGTGTGCAGGATTCGGCCTTAATGATCAGTTTCAGAACACATTCCTTATTCTTTTTCATACACACTAAACTTGTTTTATTCACAGAAGAGGTCTCTGGGGTCACCATGTGATTCACAATACTTTAGCTAACATTATTAACACCTTTAGAAACTGCAGTCATTTCTGTATTTTCTTCTTGCTGTGCCTGTGTTTTAAAGAACATTATTTCCTTCTAGAAAAACATTCAGTTCTTGCAATCAGTGCTCATTTTTGTAAATTAAGGAATAAATTGTGCCAAATTGTTCCCTCTTTCAGGATTATTTGCAGTGTGGTTTATGCTGCTCTCCCTATATCTATTGCGTGTTTTACAGGAAAATGAAATCATTACACACAACACAAATTACTAGACCTCTTTCATAATCACACACTCTTAATTGGCATGTAAGAGTTCTGATCACTGTAATACATGCAGTCAAATGTCTGCAGCTCATTTTTTTTCTTCCAAGTTTAAAGGTCAACAAGAATATTTTTCTTTAATTTGACAGGCACACAAGAAGTAATGCAAGACTCATTTATGGTCAGGTAATGCACAAAGAAATCTATAAATCAAGCTAAGGGGAATATTAGATCATGCTCATATCTGAACCCATCTGGCTCAGTTCACGAAAGAATCAATATGAGGCAGAGAGCTCAGTGTTACCAGTGATTTATGCTCTTGCATCTAGGGGGAGAAACATTTGCAATTTTTTAAGTCCCTTCATCTCATCCTAAAACAATAGAGTATGAAAAAAGAAACTACAATGGGCTATTACAACATATACATTAGATACGTAATTGGATGGTAGGTTTTTGATTATAGCTGCTGGAGGAAAGAATGATTCAGTGTTTCATTCATCTTCATGACTCAGCATTTTTCTAGTATTTTGATTTTCTCTCCCCAAGATATTATTACTATGGAGCTATTGAAGAATAAAATTAGCCCAATTTCCCTATGTCTGATTATTGCAAAGGGATTGGGGTTGTCAGTTCTTGGGCACTGTACTAACAGCAAGATAGAAAATATGATAGTCCTGCTTTTCTTCACAGCCTCTCTATATATTACTTTCCGTAATCCCCACACCTAAAAATGTACAGTCCAAATTTTATCCCACCCCATGTCATATCAAACATTAAAGCTTTTGATCACTCTCTGAACATACAGGATTTACTTGAAAGGTTTCTATGTATACAGTACATCTCTCAACTTAATAAAATATCCAGTTGGCCTCAAGTTCAGCCTCCCCAAGAGGCAAAATGAAAAGTGTCAAATTGCATTGCTGTACTCTGCATGCACCAGAACGGGAGATGGGAATAGGCAGACGTAGAGGGAGAGATTTCACAAAGCAATTAGAGTATGAAGAACAGATACTACAGAGACAGGGCTATAAAAATACCTGGATAGACGGGACAAATAAAATGTCCATTTCAGTCATTTCAGCTACAATTATTTGCTTTACATATAGTGCAGGTATCCCTCAGACAAGTACAGAATGCAGCTTAATTTAAATTTGGAAAGGCTACAAGTTGAATTCACCATATAATTTTTTTCCAGCAAGCATGCACAAGTAAAATCAATAACCTTCTCACTGGAGGTTGATAAATTATGACATCAGGTATCATTGATCTAGCCAATGTAAAAGGAGGTGAAAATAATGGAAATCTGATGGTTGTGATTAGAAATACTTGGGATAGTCCTTTGGAAAAGCTTGATAAGTAAAATGATCCATGTACTTATGCATATTGATTTTAATACATAGAAGAAGCCTATCTGAACCAAAACATGTTGCTTGTACAGGTACAGGTATTTTAGGGGCTGTGCTGTTGGAAACCTGTCAGAGTATGAATTATATTTTAGTTCAGTGCACTGAAAATATTCGTTTAAAATATTTGTTTCTATAAGCCACAGTTATACTACTGCATTTTGCCATTTGCTGCACTTGGAGCTTAATCTGCTATAAGGTTTATCAGGTATTTATTTAAAGGCTTTACCTTATTTCTGTATAATTATTAATGATGAATACACTCATTAATTTACACATGCTTTACAAACATGGAGCATGATCCTATGGATTTTACATGAGTAAAGACTGATACAGTGGGTCCATCACTAATACTTTCCTCTGCCCTGAAGAGGTTGGCTTATAGTATTGATTCTTTCAATCCTATCCTTTTAACAGATAATAATATATCAGCCCTTTGGATAGTACCTTACATCCCAAAGTATCCCAAAGTGCTTTCCAAACTGAAGAGACTTGTATACAAACTATCAGGGAGCGTTTCATCCATCACTGGAATGCAGTCACATTTGAGGAGAAATATGGCAACTCTCTGACAGCACTCAACACTACAGAACTGGCTAGGACAGGATGTAAAAAATATAATATCCAATCAATTTAAGGGGAGTGTGGGGTAGAATTAGAACATGGAATGTGCTTTACCAGCTGGAACCTGGCCAACATACCAAACCCATAGCTTTCACTCCCTTACACCTCCTGCTGCAGTCTCTCCCTCTCTCTCTGTCTACCCCTCAAGTCTCTCCTTTCCATTCTGGGGTGAGTAGTTAACCCCTGCATGTCTCTCTTCTCCTGGTTCTTTTCCTCCAGGGTCTCTCTGCTCCCACCCCCACATTTAGGGTTTCTTCCCCCATGAATCTCCCCTTTCCACCTCACATTGGGATGTCTCTCCTCATCTTCTCTTTGCAATCTCAACCTTTTCATTCCGTGTCCCCATCATTACTGCACCTTTGGTCTCCAGCAGACTTTCCCAGCTGGTGCACCCCGCACCCCCAATAGGAAACTGGATGCAGGACTCCTGTCTTTCACCTGCATACCTACAGCCACCTCCATCCTGCCTCCCAAACACCCTAGTTTGGGAAGGGCCCTTCTGAAGTGCTCCCCACCCAGCTAGAAGGTGTCTCTTTCCCTGCTCCATTCTACTCTGTCTCCAGCCTAGGTACTTCCAGAACCGAGACAGGCAAACACCAGCATAAGGAAAATGAGAGAGGAGCCTGCGGCAGCATGTCACAGTGAAAGGGCAATGGCCCTTACAGATATGCAAGGATTTTGAATGTTCACTGATGGGAACTGAGCCAAGCCTGGGGAACCGAGGGCTGTGAGAAGTGAGTGGAGAGAGAGTGCACCCAACTGCATCCTGCAGTTAGGGGCCTGCAGCATTCCAAGATTAATTAATACCCCCAACTCTTTCAGAAGTCTTCATGGGGTCTTTAATGACCATGAGAGGTCAGGATTTCTGTTTTCCACATAATACCAAAGATGGCATCTTCACCACCATAACCACCATAGGACCAGGCTAGAATATTGCTTCTGGGCTAGATCGTTTAAGTGTGGCATGCAACTTATATAACAAAACATAATACATAATGTGAGCATCATTACCATAATGGTAATATAGAGAGAATTGGAGCTACAATCTCTCTCTGAGAAATTGGGGGGGGGGGGGGGGTGGAGTGTTGTTATGTCTCACCAGTTTCAGAAGTCTCTTTAAAATCTGGTAACAGGAAATGTGTATGTGCAGATATGCCTCATTGAAAAACAAAGTTTCTTATCCCATTTTCCTTCCACACTTGGGATTCTTCCAAAGTTTTTCTCAAGCATGAAAAATGCTTTCCTACAGGTCTTTAGAAATTTCTTGTTCTGTTTCTGGTGTAATGAATACCAACTGATTGTTGAACTGACACTAGTTACAAAGCCTGGGCCACATGGGACACCAGTATAGTATGAAAAATTAAAACATCCATATGTACTTCTCATTTGGTGGGAGTAGAAGGTGATCCTGCAAATGAATTCTATATCGCTTCCCAATCATCCTTCACCATGCTCAGTACCTAAAAAGCTATGTATTTCCTCCTCACCCACGCCTTCCGTCTGCTGACATGTCCCGACTCCACGGTGAGGAACATTGCGGCGAACACCCTGCGTGATGCGACAGAGAAGCGGATCGGCAGAGCCCCCTCGAACCAAGACATCGCCACCTTCCTGAGCGGCTCCCTGGATGGGGAATTCAGACGGGACGGGCGCGACATCGCTTCACTGTGGTCCTGCACTCGCAATGCCACGCGTCACCTGGGGAAGCGCATCAGCTGCCACTGGGAGTGGTGCGAGGAGCGCCAGGAGCTGGGAGTCCGGGTGCCGCAGATCAGGTCGGACGACAACACCATCGTCACCCCGACGGCCAGGGGCTTGCTGGAGAGGACTCTGAAGGCCTCCATCCGCTCGCTGTACGTGGAAACCCTGAAGCGTAAACCAGACCAGGGTAAAGCCTTTTAGTTGACCAGCAAGTGGGACGCCAGCAACCACTTCCTTGCCGGGGGCGGCTTCACCCGTTTCGCCAACTGGCGGTTCATCCACCGTGCCCGGCTCAACTGCATCCCGCTTAACGGAGCCGTCTGCCACGGGAATCGAGACAAGTGTTGCAGGAAGTGCAGCTACCCCAACGAGACCCTGCCCCACGTCCTGTGCAGCTGCAAACCCCACTCCAGAGCCTGGCAGCTGTGCCACAACGCCATCCAGAACCGCCTGGTGAAAACCATCGCACCACGCCTGGGGGAGATCTCCGTGAACTGCACCATCCCTGGTACCGACAGCCAGGTACGACCTGACGTGGTCGTCACCGACGAGGACCAGAAAAAGATCATCCTCGTTGACGTCACGGTCTCCTTTGAGAACAGAACTCCAGCATTTTGCGAAGCCCGAACTCATAAGCTGGAAAAGTACGCCCCCTTGGCTGACATCCTGAGAGCGAAGGGCTACGAGGTGCAGATGGACGCCCTGATTGTCGGAGCCCTGGGCGCCTGGGACCCCTGCAACGAGCATGTGCTGCGGACCTGCGGGATCGGTCGACGCTACGCACGTCTCATGCGGCGCCTCATGGTCTCAGATGCCATCCGATGGTCCAGGGACATCTACATTGAGCACATCTCCGGCCACCGACAGTACCAGGAGGCGTGAGCCAGAGTGACATCGTTCTCCCACTACGAGAAAGGGACCAAGTGACCTTCTCCGTTGGATCATATGTACTGGAACCATAAATTCCCTAAACATTAAATCTCACCAAATGAGAGTCAATCCATCCTCATCATCATATCCACTCATTATACTCCACACCCGAACACAATCACTCTATGAACTTCATACCCTCAGATCTCAATGTCTGTACTTTGACCCATCAACCTTTTACGCCCAATCAGGGATATTGCAGATTATGTATTCCTCATGCCACCTGATCTTAAGACAAACTTTGCACCCTCGATAATCTGTATGTTATTCCCTGATAACCAGAAACTTCTATGTTCAAACTCTGTTCACAATTTTTTTTAACATCATCTTAATAAAATTTTAATGTTTGTACATCTCAGTTAGACTGGCATATTATTCCCCAGTGGTGAGATCTTTCTGCCCGTGAGGTCAGCATTATTATTTCTTGTTCATGCAGCTCTTCTGCAAAGGTTTACTTGTTTAATGCTTGCTATTTATAAAAGTTTGTGCTTTGTAAATAAAGCTATGGCCTTTGCCTTTCCAACAGTGGTGTGAAACTAAGTTAATGTACAGTGCAAGAAGAGAATGAGAGCAAGGCCAGGGTTAAAGTACATTTTAAAATCACATTTTTGCACTTGTAATTTATTCTTCTTACCTCTAGCATTTTACTCCCGAGAGATTTATAAAAATAGGTGTTCCATGCACTGTACATCATCGGTTTATTTTGGACTGTTATTGAAAATTTACACTGCTCAAAGAGTGGTCACAGCAGATAATTCCATTTGCAAGCTTCAACAAAATGTTCTAGAGAAGGTGTCGTTATTGGTATTGAAAATGTTAATGATGGCAGAGTTTACGGATAACTTATTTGGCAATCAAAGCTGAAGCAACGGAAACCTCAGCAAGTCTTTTTACATACACTTTACACCCCACATCCAAGCACACACCAAATACTTTAAAATTGCTGGTATCCTGAAGATATGACGTTGCTCCTCACAAAATAACCATCAAGGTCCTGATCATGGGAGGTGTTGAACCCTTCATGGAAGGTGCCATGTGCCTTCGTATCACATTGATTGCAATGGTATCAGGCCATTAAAGAAAACGAACACATAAACCTAGTGATTTTTATTTTCAGCTGCTGCTGAAGAGGGAAAGAGAAGGAGCCTGCAAGGCAATCTCCTCTTTACTCCTAGTGTTACACCCCTCATGTACGGTTCTCACTGAATCTTCAAAAATTTTTCAAGCTAGATGCTACGTATGTGCATGTGTGTAAAAATCACACACACACCCTTCATATACAGTGATGATTTCCATGCAACATACTGCACAGGCATGACTTAGTGCACTTATACTTCCGTGACTGCCCGCCTCACCTGCACACAAATGGCTAGTCAGTGGCCTCTGTGAAATTTGGCAGTCTCTGTTCAGTTCCCTATTAGTCCGTATCACCAAACACACCATCAGAACTGACACTGTTGTAGGCAATCTTAGCAGAAAGGAAGACTTAATAAGTGTGGAGAGTGAACTTACCCCTCACCCCAAAACTGGTTGTTTCCTAGAGGGATGAGGGGCCTGGGAGAAGACACTTGTAAACTGTCACTTCCCTTTTCAATGGAAATATAAGACTTCAAGGCTGTCAATCCAGCACCTTTTCATTAGCACTGAAGTGCCTCACGCAATTTAAATCTATGTATATTACACCAGGAGTCCTGAAGGATGTTGTACAAGTCCCATGTGATTCCTTTCTCTCCTTTTCTGTGATTTTACTTTGTCAGCAAGAAGAGAAGAGGTTCTGTTAATTATCCATTTATATGCTGAAAGTCACTAACGTACATCGTATCTAGTGAAAAACAGTTGTGTAGATAAAGTTCTCAATGGCAGATTTACAGGTCTGCTGTGTGTATGTTTTCTTTTTTTAATTCTGATCCCTATTTCTGACCTGTGCATCCAATTTCACATCTGACACATAACTAAGATTGGGAGAGGAAGGAGAGTCCAGTGGTTAGAGCACAAGCCTGTGGTGTGGAAGACCTAATTTCAATTTCTTCTCTGCCGCAGACTTCCTGTGTGACCTTGATGGAGTTAGCACATTAAAAATAGAAACATAACTGTGGCAGCATGAGTGGTGGGAGTGGCTAGCCATCCCAAGAATGTGCCTACATACAGAGAGGATGTATTCAGGGCAACTAGCTTATCCCATTGCTCACACCACTGCACTGCTATTTTCAGTGTGCTGACTAGATCAAAGCTAATGAGGGTATGTCTGCTTGAGCTGGAAATTACACTTCCAGCTCCAATATAGATATACCTTTAGTCTCTCTCTGTGCCTCAGTTCCCCATCTGTAAAATGGGGATAATAGCACTTCCCTACATCAATTATTAAAGACTGTGAGAAGCTCAGATCCTAAGGCGATAGGGGTCACATCAGTACCTAAGATAGACAGATAATTTATATCACAGGATTAGAAAACAGAGTTTTTTTTAAAAAATATTTCTTTTGAAACTATAGTTAGATGTCTAACTGAATTTTACTGTCTTTGGCTCTCAGGGTAGAGTTTCATGAGTCAGTCTCCTGAACAATATCACATGACACAGCTTAAAGTCTGTAAGTTAATATTCATGCAGTTTTTGCCTACATATGTGACTCTGCATACAGCATCCAAACAAACCACCTGCAAAGTCACACTCTCCTCTGTGACTGCTACAAACTGAATATCACTTACTGTGTTCCCCACCTTGCTTTCTTAGCCCTCAATGGCAATTAAATGTGCTTTTTTTCCTCATGGGCAACACTTAAACATCTGCAAGATATGGTGGGGGGTGTTATCATGTATATGGAGAGAGAGAACTCAGATCTCTCTTCTTGGAGATAATTGCTTCGTTTAATGAGGAAGTTTTGCAGAATTTTTAACTATTGCTTCCATGGCTTGTTTAATTATTTGCATATGGCTACGGCAAGTTAAAAAGAGAGTGAATATACAGCATTTCTTCTTATTCCTGTGTTAGGTTTTAATGAAAGGTAGCACAAGGGTAAGATTCTCACTAATGATGGTGGGAAATTAGTTTCAAATCTCCTGAGGTCTGTTGCAAAATACACTAATGATAGAAAAAGGGCAAAGAAAATAAATGCAGAGCAAAGTATCACCTAGCCCTTTTAAGCTGCTTCCCAAAGACATACTGTTCCCATTTAGTTTTGTATTTATGTTTTCATGTTACGATACTGAAATACACACAGCAAATGAGGACTGATAAATGCTGTGCAGACTAGACAACTAATGCTAGCATAGCATATACTGTAAAGGTTACATGCCTAGAGACCCAGATCCAGAGACAGATTCATAATGCCTTTTTTTTTTTTTTTTTTGTCTCAAGCTAGTGAAAAGTTGAATGTCTGGAGAGAAGGAAGCCATTATATATTAGTCATATCATTCTGAAGGGCAGCAACTCCATAGTCAGCCGCCCAGAATATTATAAAAGCAGTTGCTAATTCTTTTCCTCTCTCATTCCGTGAGATGCTCTTACCAGTTACCCTAAGGCATATCTCACATTCAACAATCCAGTTTGGAAGAAGATCATTCTTTAGTAACTCATACTCAGTGTTACCTTATATTTCAGTAGCTCATTTGCAAAGCTGTGAATTTCTCCTGCATCACGATGATGAGGATTGTAATAGGTTTGGTGTTTTGTGGGAGGTGTTGCTTAGGTCAGATGGGGAAGAGCTTACCAAGCAAATGGGGCAAGCCAGCATTTGGGCGTTGAGGAATTTGTTCACCTGACATCACCAAAAGAGAGAGCTGTCTCCTGTGCTGCAGCTCAGTTAAGAACAGTTGACACAGGGAAGTTTTGATGACATTGCTAATGTGCAGTATCAGCACTTCAGAAAGGCTTTCCCTACACAGTCATCATTCTCTCTCTGTAACAGCATCACCAGTACATCTGCATCTTCCCCAGCCTCCTATGTTACCACCTACTTATGACATTAAAATACCACAACAACGAACTACTCATCACACAGCAGTGTGGGGGGGGGGGGGGAAGAGGAGGCAAAGGGAAGAAGAGGAAAGTAGATGGGAGGAGGCAGGGGAGTTACCCCTGATGTCACAGCCCTAACAACAATTTTTCATGGGTACCAGCCAGAAGACCCCTAATACACAAATGCATCTTATTGTTAACCATCAGGTGCATGATTTGCATATGCATTAGTTATGTGGTACAGATGTGACAGCAGTCACAGCATAGCCCGTAATGGATCTCTTCAATCCTCTTCTCACATACTGTGAGCTGTGAATGCATCTCAACTACACATTACAGTTTGTAGGAGCCTCAGATTCCACTGCATGTTAATATGACATTTACTAACACATTGAAGCTATTACTGCAAAAAACATTAAAAATTTATCCACCTAAATAGTCAGATAATGGGACAGTCTGGTTCAAAGCTGGGAAGTTGAGAGCGAAGTCTGAAATGCTGCACTTAACCCCAATGTTATTACTCGCTATTTTGGGATCTCCCCACAGTGGTCCTGCCATCCATAGGCACCCCCAAGAAGTGAGCTTAAAGACAAAGCAGTAATTTTCACGGGGGTGAATGTGTGTGAACTCCAGTCATTGTTACCCCCTGTCACGAAGGCTGCAGAGATGAAACATTACTATCTAGAACCACAGGGGTTGCCTTAATGGCTTCCACAGTTTGGTACATTAAACTTTTACAGCAACATGTGACACCCTGCACAGTACAGCTAAGTTCCAGTCCCTCCGTTGCATATTACTAATGGGCAACCCACGTATTACTCACAGCAAGTGGGTCAGAAATCATATGCAGAATGATTTGGCTTTTAAAAAATATTATTCTAAAATGTTAGCTCTTCTTCTGATCTATTGGATTCATATTGAAAACCAGGCCACAATCTGTCATCTGGAGCAAGACTGCATGCATACAAAGCCATCAGAGAGTGCCAGATTTATTGCCTATAGAGAGTTCACTCATGCCCCAATAAGAGGAGATGCATACTGTCTGGAAGAAGAGAAACTGCTCCCAATGAACTTCAAATGAGCATTTTGGTGGTAGCAGCAAGAGTCTTGGGACTGGCACTAAGCAAAGAATTGATTTGGAATATACTGGGACTCATAAACTTGTTCTTTAGGAGGATTTGTTTCACACTACTCCAGTGGAATTGAATAGAGCAACAACAGCAATACAGGTAATGGCAGCAAAAGTATGGCCTTTAAGATCAGAGTTGTTAGTCTCACTGGCCAGTTATTTCCTTAGTGAGTCAGCCTGAGGTTTGTTCCCAGCCTATAGCCACTAGGACTTTGAGAGTAATGGGACTTCACTGAGGCCTTGGCTACACTTGGGCTCCAGCCGTGCCGCAGGTTTTTTTTTTGCTTTGCCGTTCTGGCCGCCTCGGTTTTTTTTTTTTTTCTTTTTTTTTTTGCTCTGGGTGGCCAAAAAGCCAGCCCTGGCAGCAGGTAAACAAACCGGCCCGGCCTGCCAGTGGCATTCCCTGAACAAGTGGAGGACCAGCTTTGAGAACCACTGTCCTATAGAAGGATGAAGCTATGTGAATACCAATGTCACGTACATTTCATAGGAAAATCGTGTTTCATTTCATTCTGTTAGTTTACCAACTATGTAAAATGTATACACCCTCAAGCATTCAAAAATCATGAGTCAGACCCCCGCAATATCATGAGATTGACTTTAAAATCCGCACGATTTTTTAAAATAATTACTTTATTTATTAAATGTCACAATTTCCTTCTGCCTTTTATTTTCATAGATTCCAAACCCACAAGGGATCATTGTGATTATCTAGTCAGACCTCCTGTATAACACAGGGCATAGAACTCCCCTAAAATAATTGCTAGAGCATATCTTTTAGAAAAACATCCAATCTTAAAAAATTGTCAGTGATGGAGAATTCACCAAAACTCTTTGTAAATTGTTCCAATGTTAATTACTTTCACCATTATAAATTTTAATCTATATAAATAAAGACACCTATTCAAAGCTCGTTGTGCCCCAACATAATTAATAATATAATAAATATAACTAAATTAAACCTCAGCAGCACTAAAATCACAGGAGCTTGGCCCCTTATCATTTAGGAAACATGCCCTCAGCCTTCTCCAGAGCAGTGCTCCAGTCCTAAAAGAAGTGCCAGAATGCTCCCTTCCAAAAGTGCCAGAACAGTGTTGTGGCATGACTTGAACCCTGCTGCAGAGACCATATCAAACAGGTATCTTTCATAGTGTGGCCAGAAAATTACCAAATAAACTATTGAAAATTCTCTGAACTGAGGGAGCAAGTCCCAGAATCAAGGAGCCCTGCCAGTCTCCCCTTCTCTTTTATAATGAGGTGGATCCAGCTTGAATACGCCTGGTGACCACAGCTGTGGCAGTATGGCATGGGGAGAGTGGCAAACCTTCAGATAGGTCCTTTGATGTGATGCAAGGACACATGAATAAGCAATTAGCGAGCAGACCCAGAGATAATGGTTGAGAATGGAGGAAAAATTCAAAACACCTAAACCAATAAAGCTATGAACTGTTTGAAAGTACGACTATGAAACAGAAACCTACACCATAATGGAATTTAAATAAATTGACATATTACAACATTCCAGGCCATGAATCTATTCTGCACTGTACTTAGTGTTAGGAAACTGCAATGATGGATTGAAAGATTTTATAATTGCATTTGATGCATGACCAAAATGCAGTTTTGTTGCAGAGGTTTGTACTGTAACTAAAATATCAAATATTTGTTAGAAAACCAACTGCAAAAGTTCAGCTCGTGTGATATAGGGGCTCTATATATTGAATGAAATGTTAATGTATTATGCTTTCAGATGAGAACTTTTAAAATAGTCTTATTTTCTTGAATGTATGGGTTTATCATTATCAGCATGAACACAACTAGCACTCTTCAAGGTTTCTTGCTGAAAAGAAATTGAGCGTGCAAATACTCTTTCATCATAATCACTCTGGCTGTGCAGGGTAATTCATAAAAGAGCCAGAAATATATTGAAATTCAATATTGTTTTAGTCCAAATCAATATTAATAATTGTTTGCATTTTTAAAGTGCAATTTGCAATTGAAAAATGTATAAAGATCAACCAGTAGTTGCTAGCACGTCAAATTTTCCTATTAAACTTAAAGGCAGAATAATTTTACTTAAAAATGTTTCTTATAAAACAGGAGAAGGCATTGATCTGAGAAAATAGCTATCTATTATTTATATGCACAACATTAGAACCTGTTTTAATTATACATGAGCTAAAAGGTCAGTAACTATTTTAGATTTTAAGGTCTTGATTTTAAAATTGAATAGTTTCATACAAATATTTACAATGGGTGCCTGCCAATTTCTTTCAGTTCTTGGAGTGTTCATAATGGCTAAGTTCACATACACATTAGCCAAGGTTAATTCTTGAGATTCGGTGGTAGGAGGGGTGCCTCTCAGCACGTATAGCAGAAATTGCATAGTAGTTTACAAATGTGAATCTTTTGATTTGCTACACTGCAAAATACTTAGCTTATAAAATGTATGAGTGAAACCATAAAGCTCTGCTGGATAACCCAAGTAGTGTCAATGATCAAAAGTAAACATTGTAGGTTTTTTCCTGCCACTAAGGTTTGGGTGAGCAGGCATCATTTTCCAAATGAACAGTAGACCTGCTTTATGTGGAGCCTTTGTGATAGATCAACATGTATTTTTTAAAAAATGTCAATTCATAGACCACACTTTATGCCAATTTCTAGACCCACTGAAGTCAGTGGCAAAATGGAGTTTAATGGGATCAGGATTTGACCCCATTCTCATTGATTGACATAATAAATAATAAAAGGGGAAACAGTTATTTATTATTTATATTATAATAGCACCAGGAAGCACCTGGCCACTTTCACCAAGGGCTGTACATAACACTGCTAGGGGAAAATGGGTAACAAATTTTATTTTCTTCAAAAAATAATTAAAAATCTTTAAAAAAAACCCTGAACATTTTTGATGAAAATAGAAATTCTTACGAACATTTCCATTTATTCAAAATGCCATTTTCCATCAGGAGGGAAAAAAAAGTTTTGATGAAATATTTTTGTTCAGCTCTATTGTACAAGCTTATAGCAGAGATATGCCCTGCCCAAAGAGCTTGATGCTACTGATACAACCAAAGCTTCAAATATTTACATTTTATCCATCCAAAACTGTGTTGTAAAAATGAAATCAAACAAAACAAAACATACACTCAAAAACTACATAAGAACTTTAGGAGCATATCTGCTCATTGAAATCCAGGGGGTATGAATGGGCATAAGAAAATATAGCAGAAAACTAAAATACAAACGAGATAGAAAATGTTTTTCAAGGAAGACCCAAAACCCCAGGCTGTGTACAAAAATGAACCACATCTTCTCCAAACTTTAGGCAAAATGAGGGCATTTAGTATCTCTTCATTTCAATAGGAGCTGAGGGTGCTCAACTACTTGCAGGAGGTACCTATCTCTCAGGGCTGCCCAGATGATTCAGGGGGCCTGGGGCAAAGCAATTTTGGGGGTCCTTTCCATTAAAAAAAAGTTGCAATACCATAGAATACTATA
This sequence comes from Trachemys scripta elegans, assembly GCF_013100865.1. Lineage (NCBI taxonomy): Eukaryota > Metazoa > Chordata > Testudines > Emydidae > Trachemys > Trachemys scripta. Next base: position 20,520,703 of record NC_048310.1, on the reverse strand, counting down.
TTCTCATGAGGGCCCCTGTGGGGCCTAGGGCAAATTGCCCCACTCCCCCCCCCCCTTGTCCCCCCCCCCGGCGGCCCTGCTATCTCTGACAGACTCCAGCAATCACAGTTCCCCATTATTCTTAGCACACTGAAATTAGTGTCCTTGTATTTCACATTTCCTTTTGAATAGCATTTGCTTGTTTGTTTGATACCCTTAAGGCGTCTTTGAATTTAGATTGTATGGTGAAATCCTGACTCCAGTGGAGTTAATGGGAGTTTTGCCATTTACTTCAGAGGAGCTAGTATTTCACAGCGTATGGTTTTATTTTTATTTATTTATTTTTTAAAGCAGACAAATCTTTGTACAGATCCTCATACAAAACTATAAAAGAGAATCAGATGATTGAAGGTTCAGTGGTTCAGGTACTAGTCTCCACTGCAATTAAACACTTGCTGTTGGCCCGTGTCAGGGGACTCAGGCTTGTGGGGCTTGGGCTGCGGGGCTATAAAATTGCAGTGTAGACATTTGAGCTTGGGTGGAACCCAGGCTCTGGGACCCTCCTCGCCCTCCTGCATCCCAGATCCTGGACTCCAGGCCAAACTCAAATGTCAACACTGCAGTTTTAGAGCCCCTCAGCCTGAGCTGGCACGAGCCAGCCATGGATGTTTTATTGCAGGGTAGATATACCCTAAGACACCGGGGTTCAGTTGCTCTGCTTGACCAGACTTCCTGTGTGACCTTGTGCCTCAGTTACTCATCTGTAAAATGGAGATAATAGCATTTCATTTTCTCACCAGGGAAAGATAACTATATTATAGATTGTGAGGCACTCAGATACTATGGTGATGGTGGTTACATGACCTAAGACAAATTTTATTTAGATTCTATTTATAATAGAATCAGCACATGTTAGTGGCCAAGACCCAGATCCTCAAAGGTATTTAGGCAACTCATTCACATTCATAACCTTGCTTTGTTTGAGCCTGATCCAGAGCCTACTGAATGGGAATTGCATAGAAAGGTTCCCATTGACTCACATGAACGTCAGTGGGCCTGCATCAGATCCTGAATGTAACTGTCTGTATTTTAGTAGTGAATGTAGATTTCATTCCTTGCAGTAACACCTCCCACCCCCATAGTAAACGTCTGGTACAAACTCTTAACCGGTATGAACTGTGTTTCAAGGTCACTCCATGAATCGTATGATTGTTCCCTAGACAAAGGTTATGTTTACCCTATTTTCCCTTTTCTGTCAACATGAGTTCTTTTAGCTGTTGTTCTTATGAATTAATTGTATTCTGCTGTTGTAAAAATACTCAGCTACATGTCAGGTGCTCTGTATTACAATTGAAAGGGATGTATGTAATACTCACAAATGTAACACAAATGTGACATTAAGAGTATATATACTATTCTAGTATATAGCAAATGCTTAATAAAAACTTGAAAACAAGAAATATTAAAAATATGTCAAGTTTTCCTTAAAATAATTTCCCCTAGTGTTATTTTTAGTAATTAAGTTCCTTGCTATCTGTTAAGCTCAGTCATCCTACACACACACGAGAGGGCAAGGCTTTGCAGGAGCAGGCTCATGAATGTTAATGTAATAATATACATTTTAAAAGCACCACAGAAATAGACACGTAAAGAAGCCCTGGTCCTGGCCAGGGGAGAATTCCTCCAGCACAGGAACTGTAGAAGACAGCCATAAGGTTGCCTTCTCAGGACCCCTTAACAAGTCTTGGAACAGGGGACAATTTGGTGGTAGGGCTAGGGGAGGGGTGTTTCAGGGCAGCAGGGGCAGCTCCAGGCATTTTCAGTGCCCCCCCACCCTCCTTGTCTGGTCAATCAGATCAGTGGAGCAAACACCAAAACACAGAGTGGCACTGTGATGTGGCAACTGCCCTGCTTGCCCTCCCCTTAAAACTTGCCCTGCAGGGCACAGCTGCAGCATGCAGGACTGTGGAATTCTGCACAACACTGCTACATAGGGCAGCCTGAGGAAGCTGCTATAATCAACAGCCTTCAGTGCAGGTCTAGATTATGCCAGGGCCCTCTTCCTGCCCCCAGGGCAGCCCAGGATCTGGAGAGCACAAAAATGGCTTTAAGCCACCATAGTCCCCCCTTTCCCCTGGGCTGTGCCTTCTAGGGGTGTTTCATAGATTCTCACTCCTTGTGTTCAGTGAGGACAAGCCAACCTGAAAATGTCATATTGTAAAGTTCAGCCATTTTGATCTGTCTGAGTGAGAACATCCCTGCCTTTGGAAAAGTATATGCTCTTTCACTTTTACACAACTTGAGAAGGGCAGACAAGACTTTGCTGAAATTTAAAAATGTTCAATTCTAAGCCAAGAGCTGGGATGGAACATTTGCGCCGAGAAGAATCCTGTTTAAGATATTGATGTACATGTCAAAGGAGAGGGTTATAATGAAGCTCCAATTTTATGTTACCTTAACATTAGCACTTGCTGCAATTAAAGCTCTTATTAGCCCTGGCAAATGTCCTGCAATGTCTCAGTCAATTCCTTGGTAAAGGTGGAGGAAAAACTGCTTTTATGCTTGAGTCTCTTTTCCCTCACCAGCTAGACTCAGTCACATCTTTAACTCCTTTGACAAAGTAGGGATCTACCTTCCAGAACAGTACCAGACACATCTGCATCAGAGTTTCTAGACTACCTGTAGCTCAGCAGATATAGGAAGTCAGGAAGAGCTGCAGTTACATAACAGAGTCTAATATTGATTTGACATAGGTTTTTACTCTGTATCCGTGTAACAAAGAGAACTTTCCAGGTGATGTGTAATGGTCTCTCCAATATTATCAACACAAAAGCAAGTATGTCCAACAGATGGTTGCATTTATTTTGTATGTGTTTTTATTATTAAATCTGACAAAACATGCTTGAAAAGAGTTTAGTAACAACAAATCAAGTGGTAAAATTCTCCCACTTTACCAACATTATAAAACAGGTTTTAAAGAGAAAGATCCCAGGTAATTCAAGAACTGCATTGCTCATTCTGGGCCCAGGCTACTGTTCCAACCAACATCTTCTCAGCACAGGAACAGTTGGATGCCATCCTGGTTCCATTACTAACAAGAGCAAAATGTCCATGTCTGTAACTGTTCCCCAAATGGTTCTTTGTCTACGGCCTTTCAAGACTTCCTCTCAAGCTTCTTTGGCAAGTTTCTGCCTTAACACCTGTCCCTTGAGAAGCATAGGCGCGCTGATTTTGCCTGATGTCCCTCTTGGTAGAGAGACCCATAGCAGATTCTACCCTTCTCTCTGATCATTCCTAGACTGAGGAAATCAAGCTATTTTTTATATCCAGTATACTTTGTTAGCTGCCTACAGTTCCCAGAATTGCTGGACTACAAGTCTCAGAGTCTCTTTGTGTTTGGCAGAGATCATGTCACAGGAGAGCGCTGAACCCTCTTAGGTTATGTCTGCACTGCAGCTGGGAGGTGAGATCCCCAGTGTAGATAGATTTCAGAGTAGCAGCCGTGTTAGTCTGTATCCGCAAAAAGAACAGGAGTACTTGTGGCACCTTAGAAACTAACAAATTTATTAGCGCTAAGGTGCCACAAGTACTCCTGTTCTTTTAGTGTAGATAGACAGACTCGCAGTAGCCCAGCTCCAGCTACTGCACTAAAAATAGCATTGTGGACACTGTGGCATAGGTGGTAGCTCAGGAAAGCTGCCCAAGTCCGAGTCCGAGTCCGTCCAACCTCCTGGGTCCAAGTACAGGGAGCTGGCTTGAACCGCTGGCTGTGCTGCAGCATCCAGACTGCTATTTTTAGTGTGCTAAAACAAACTGTGTCTGTCAGTACTGGGAATCATACCTCCAAGGTTCAGTGTAGACATAATCTTACGGGGCCAGCTCCCTCCTGTAACTGGAGAATAGGGAATATAGTTCAGGCCCAGGACCACAGATGGGCTTGTCTGTACACAAGTTTCAATTGCACTCCTGCTCTGCTCTTAGCACCAAAAGAGTTCTCCAGAGTTTAGAAACTCTGGTTTCTGAATGACCAGTGAGGAGGCGATGAATGAAAATTAAGGTTATATCTATACAGCTCACGTCAGCAAGTCTCTCAGCCCAGCTCAACAGACTTCAGCTGGTGGGGCTCGCACTAGTGCTCTCAAAATAGCTGTGCAGACAGAGCTTTGAAGTTGTGGCTCCGTCTGGGAGGCTCAGAGACCTCCCTCCCTAGGTTTCAGAGCCTCAGCCACAGCCCGAGCTGCAACTTCAAAGTGCTGTCTACACAGCTATTTTCAGAGTGCTAACTACGGGAGCCCCCAACTGGGGCTGAGAGGCTCCTTGCCCCTGACTGTGTAGACGTACCCTAAGAGGACGTGCTTCCTCCAGTGCTGTTAATTAGAGCGCCTCATATTTTTTCAACCAAAATCTTCTCTCCAGGAGCAAATGTGGTAAGGAACAGGAAAAGGTCGATATATACTTCTCCCCCCCCCCATTTTTTATGAGAAAATTAAAAACAGTTTCTTATGAATGGAAATTATGAAATGAAAAAGTCATTTAAGTTTAATTTTTGGAAACTGAACCTTTCAGTTTTTCGTTTTCAGATTTGTCGTCCCCCCCTTTCATTTCCCTTTTTGACTTCCACCTCTCTTCCCCTTCCTTGCCCCCACTGGATCCACTTTTTTCACCCTTTTTTTTTTTTTTTTTTTTTTACTGTTTTCCAAACATTAAAAAATTGAGAGACAGCAAGAAAGAGAAAGTGGAGGGGGGGAAAATCCAGAAAAATCCAAAAATAAAAAATCACCAGTATTTTTCAGTCTCGAAAAACAACCAAAATACATTGTAGGTCAAAACCAAAAATTTTCATTTTATTTTATGACACTTCAGAACAAAATGAAAATATTTGTTTCAATTTGTTTTGAAATCTCCCATGGGAAACAAATATTTTCACTGAAAAAATTTTAACAGGAATTTAAGCAAGAACAATTTTCCAACCAGCTCTACTTATATTATATTTGAATTAGCTGTTTCGTTCTGACTGCCCATATCAAGGGAAATAACTTATCTTTAAGAAATGTTTATAGAGGAAGTGAACAAGTACCTTGACAAAACAGATGGAGATCATTCTCATTAGGAAGGAAGTGTTCGAAATGTTTCAGTAAAAAACAAATTAGTCATCATGGCTAGAAAGATTAAAAGGACTAGTATTAAGTGAAAATAGCCAGACGTACACTGTTATGAAAGTTGCTTGGGTTAATAAAGAAAGCTACTCAGCTGCCACAACACAATGCTCCCATTTCAAGGTTATGAAGGCTATTTTCTTTTCTTCCTGAAGTTACCATAGTAGCGTCACAATGAACGAGTGCCAGGATGAGCCGGAGATAGTTTTCCCTTTGCCTTCGCAGAAGCTCTGTTGTTGTGTTTTGTTTTCTCAAGTGCAGAATTAAAACCACCTCTGGTTTTGATAGGGATTTGGATTCACAGCCTACAGGAGCATGGAGCATTTTACAGTTCTCATTTTTCACCTGTTTATTTGTGACTCACAAACAGAATTGTTATTCTCTACTTTAAAATAATTTTTGCTTCTAGAACAAGGGGATACAATTTAAGAAATGCAAACCCCAGTTTAAGGAGCAAAATTATATAAGGGCATGCAGCAAACCAGCATCATTGTAGCAAAACAAACCATACACAAAATCCCTCAACTCTCACCCCCGGTGTTGCAAAATCACTATTGTAAATACACAGACAAAACCCAGTGATGTCAGGAGGTTTGGAATTCAATTTGGATATTTATCCATCAGTTAAGGGTAAATTATTTGAATCCACATGTATGAAGGACCTCAGCAGCCTTGTGGCCCCTGCTTCATTTTCCCCTCCCCTCAACAGCCCCCACAAAAATTCCATTCCTCCATCTCTATGTACACCGCACTGACATCTTGGAGGGGAGGCATATTGGCCTCCTAAACCTTGGATGTCTTGGGGGGAAGGGAACAGGTCCAGCCTCCTCCATCCCAAGCTTACTCACTGAGGGAATTTTGAGTTGGAGCTTTCAGATTTCTGCAGGGGAGGCCTGAAGCACATTTAGGGGAGTTGATGAAAGGGGTCTTCTTTTCCATGGCAAGAGAAGCGATTAGCAACATCCAAATAACCAAGGCTAGATAAGTGAGCCAGGGAGTAGTTTTGGAAGTGACTTGGTGTAAGTCTAAGATGCCACCAACAAGTGGACACTGATTTACAATATGGTCCATAGTTCGCAACTGATGTCCAGAGTCACAAGTTGTCTTTCATCTCTCGGAGACGTAAGAGATGACAGCAGCTGCCCTGTAATGTTCTGAAATGGTTCAGTGCTGACCATTGTTTCGGGGCAGGTTAAAGCTTGGATCTTCTTTTGTGAGGTTGGTAATCAGGTGAAGGGGGTATCTCAGTGAAATACAATTCTGTGTGTGAGCTGGAATCATGGCTCTGAGAATCCACAAAAAACACTCCTGAAAACTTGATCTTTGTTTAAACATCCAACTGGGCAGAGGGAGCAATGGCTTCCCAATTTGTAATGGTCTCTTTCTGACTGGCCACTGACTTACCATTGTGAGCTTGGGAAATTTCAGAGCATTTAGACTAGCTTTTAGAACTGAGCCCTATCACATTCAGGACATGCTTCTGCAATACTGTAAGTGGGACAATGTCCTTTAAATTACGCTGCCAAACCCAGTATGGGAGAGAGGCTTTCCTTGAACCTAGTGGGTCTAAGCATCTGTATTAGAGTATTTGCATCATTGTTATTCTGGTGCTGAAGGAAGCCAGAAGGCTGAAAAATTCACTATTTACGCTGTCACTATATGGCTCCAGTGAGATGTTAATTTGAAACAAAGTAAAGAAGGCTTTTTCATTTCAAATTTAAAATGCTTTAGAGCGATTTTTTTTTGTCCTACAAATGTTCTTGAGAAAGTGTGTGTTAACTTGTTAATGACTTCGTGTAGTTTTGAGGAGATTAGAAACACATGGCTCCTGCAGTAATTTGTACCCTGAAACTTAGAGAAGAAAATTTTTCTGACTTTGAAAAGGACTATTTGGGTTGTTTACTGAGTGCTGTGCCTTCTTTGGCTTTAATAATATACAAAGGCAGAAATCAGAAATGCCTGCTTCTTGTTGCAATATGTGATGGGAATTGGATAGGCGGGTTTTGTGTTTTTCAAGTGTTGACACCCTGTTCTTCAGTTCCAATCCCGTAGAACAATTTTGTCGTCTTATATAGTTATGTCAAACCTCAGCAATGAGTTCAAACGTGGATGAATACACCTATTAGTGTTATCTAGGGACAGCTCTAAAACTGATGGGAAGAGGCTGCTCAGGTGTAACAGAATTTGACCCTGATCTTTGACAAACTCAAGGTTTCCACAAGAATAGGGGAAATCCAAATAATTGCCTTCTAGCACAGTTATGATTTTTATTGTTGTTGTGTGGATTTGTGGTGTGTGGATTTGCCCTAATGCAAGTTAAAAGAAGCCCCTGTAAAGCACAGAATTTTCATAATGGCAGAAACGCCCATTTTGCATAATTGGAATGTTTGGTTTTAAGAGACTGAGAAAGTCAAGATGCATAACGGCATAAATGACTGGAGCACAGAGCCAGTAAAAGTCAATAGGTTCTGCATTATTTAAAATAACATTGAAGACATGTTATCAGTGGCACATAACATATGTGGTCAGGTGAGCAATTTCACTGAGACCTAGCAGCACCTCTAGTTGCACAGAGAAATGGGTGCCAGATCATCAGCTACAGTCACAAATTCCAATTCATTGGAACCTCAATTTCTACCTGCTCAAGTGACTTTTGGCAAAGCTGAGAGGTTAAAAGAAGGATGAATAAAATCATAAAACAGGCAAGATTGGTATGCTCTCTCTCTCTCACTTCTTGAATTCCAACTGCTAGGTTGGTTATAATGTCCAACAGAGCTGACCAGGCCAATCAGAATGTCTGTACCTAAGCCATATTGTGATGAGGGACTAAATCAAAAATACTTTGTTAAAAAATAAATGCCCTTTGTTGTTCTATGGCAGGTGTTAAGATCCTCGACACTGGAATTTTAGAGAGCCAGGAGAGCTATAACTCCCCCATTCATTACAGTGAGCAGTGACTTCTTGGTACAACCTGGATAATCCACTTATGACTTCCATCTACTTAGGTTTCCAGAGACAATGCAAGCCCCAATTTCAAGCCCCATTATGTATTTTCCCTGTCATACAGCTGATAAGAAAACCATTTTCCCCACAAGAAATGTTGAATGAAAAATCTTGAATTGAAAATTTTCAGGCGAAAAAATTTGGTTTTCCAGAGGGAAATTTCAAACTGAAAATGTTCATTTCCTTTTCACTTAACACAACAGACTGGTTTTTTTTGTGTGTTTTTGTTTTGTTTTGTTTTGTTTTGTAGTTTCAAAAAACAATGAAACATTCTAAGTCAAAATAAAACCTCTGTTTTGTTTTGAAGTGTCAACTGGAAACAATTTTTTTTTCTATGGGAAATTTTGAAATAAACAAAAATTTCCATCAGAATATGTAGTAAATGCGTGGGCAAGAAGAGAAGGATGTGTGACAAGTTACTACCCAAAGGTGCATTCTTGGTGTGTGGAAAGCCGCTCACCAAGAGGACTAATGGTTTCCCACTTTCTCTCCATGCTACAGAAGGTAAAGAACTTTGGCCTTAATGGTTGGGTTTATTTTTTGTTTCCTAACCTCAAAGGAAAAAGCTGAGAGTGACCAAATGAGAGATTTGTAATCTCTTCCCATCTGATTCAATATCTGTGTTTGAAATCCAGCCTTAGCAGAGAATACATATAGTGGAGAGAGATACATGTTTGTACATCCCTCTTCTTAGATGAGTGTCATGGCAAGTCTAATAGACACTGCAGGTCAGGTGTAAAGCAGAGAGTGGATACCTGGAAGATGGGAGGACTTGGTACCCTGGAAGCAGTCTGAGGTAAAGGAGTCTGGCTTAACCTCAGGTATCAGAGGCAGAATTCCCCTTCCCTCTCCAACCTGGTGTGCCTAGTAATGATGAAACTCTAGTAATAATAGCAGTTTCTTTCTCTTCCTCACATTCCCTTATTTGTTACCGTACCTATCCTAGTCTTTAACCATGCTACAGAACTGAAATAAAATGGTTTTAATAAAACATCCAACTTGGGTGCCACTCAGGCCCACACCACCCGCACAACATTCAAGAGAAGACACAGACATCCTACAATAACTTCCCAACCCCAAACATCATCTTCCAACTCGGCTGCCCAGCTCCTTAGTATGTTTCCACTGTTTTGTTTTCATTTCCTGATTTCGTTATAGATGTCACACATTATTAAAATACATCTCTGCACTAGCACTGGGGATCAATTTGACTGGGTGAGTCTCCTCAACTACTACTTTAAAATGTTCCTAGCGTGTAGCTTTAAACTGGGGAGTGTGATATTCAATAATCGGTACCCACACTTCTGCAGGCAGGAAAGATAAGAGGAGCAAGAACAAACAGGACAAAGATATACATGCTCATGCAATAGAACATGGTGTATCTTGTAGAGTAAGCAGCAGTCCTAGCCTTGGAAAGATGCAGACACTTACATGCTATTGCAGCTGTTTGAATAAAGCTGTGAGGCTTTGAGTCCTCTATGTTTGGAGCCTGCTGTCAACCAGAGGATTTGGTTCAAGCTACAGCAGCTCACGTGGCATGAAAAATGAGGTTTATGTTGTGCATGTGAACTAGACATTTACATTGATTTCTGTGTGATCTGTAATTGTCTAATTTAGTAATCAGTAAGTGTTTGTAAACAATCTGAGCATTTCCTTGACTCGCTGATGTATGCGTTAATATCAACCGGATATCAACACTAGTCTATGTGCATTTCTTCACTTGGGGCTAGACAGGCATCCTGCAATCCAGCCTGAGCAAGGGCCAGTGCGTAGCTGCACTGTCCAAGGAGCATAGCAAAGCCTTAGAGTCACAATCTGATTTTGCGTCACTTTTGCTCTTTAGGGGAAGTAAGCTGCAGCAGCCCTTCACCTTCCACTCTGGCTCAGCTGTGCCGACCAAACCAGAGAGGGGGTGGGGAGGAGCCATGGCTGTGCCCACTACCCTACCCCATCAATCTGCACAGGAGATGGGGTAGTAGCCTTTTGGCAGCTACTGTTCCCCAGTACACAGGGTCTGGCAATTGGAGTAGCCCACACAAGAGTGTAAAGAATGTTCCTTAGGCCCCCACTTCCTCTGTGAGTGATGGAGCCCTTGGAAAACAATTGTTTGTACTGCTGTTTAAGTCATGTCCCTTCAACTATGTTTTCCAAAACATTACATGCCAGAGATACTAGGTGTGCACAAACATAAGCCAGCCTCTAACTAAAGGCAGAAAGAACTTTCCTTGTGGCCATGTTATGCCATGACTGTCTTCAGCAGGGTTTCCTCCATCTTCCTGTGAAGCAACTAATACTGGTCACTGTCAGCGACAAGACACTGGTCTAGATGGACCACTGGTCTCTTCCAGAATGGCAGTTCCTAGGTGTCTACTTGAAGAATTAGATCACAGGCAGAAGCCTAGTTTACACACGTATCAACTTAATGAAGTGTCAGATTTCTTGGTGGATAAACAAGAGGGTTGGGGGGAAAGCCATTATCATGAATCAGTAAACAAACCCATGTTATCAGGCACATGAATGTAGATTGGTTTATGCATTTCTGCCAAAGAATTTCAAGCAAAAGAAACATGTCTTTTCACAGCAGTTTTCAACAAACTGTCTCTTTTTGTAGTTCTTGGATTGATGCATTATTGTAATGTCAGATCATTCACAGTAATATGTTCAGTCCATAAGATTCCAGAAGATGGTTGCTGAAAAGCACAACTATAATTCAGTGGCACACCTTCCAGGCACTTTCAATAAAATGTTCATTTTAATTTTCATTTAAAATGAAAACTGCTGTCTGTCAAAAGACTGAGGCCCTCCCTCTATGACCTAGCACTTTGTGTGTCACACTGCAGGTAACTCATTTTCAGCAGCGTCTCACTCTACAGTTATACTAAACTAGTTCATCTCCTGTAAAACAGCTAATGCAATATGGCTTTCCCATCATGTTACTTTGCAATGTCATTTCTGCCATTCTAATTTGCTTTCAATGTCACCTGGGAGCATGAAGGAATTATGTCTACTTGTATCTTTGCAAATAAAGGGTTTGATGTCTGAAAATTCTGCTAAAATATTCATGCAATCATAGTTCATGTTTTTACCTCCAACCACAGCACACCTTTCTTTAAATGTTTGTTTTTTAAGCAGGGCTGGCTCCAGGCACCAGCATAGCAAGCAGGTGCCTGGGGCAGCCAATGAAGAGGGAGGCGGCACATCCGGCCGTTCGGCGGCGGGGCCATCACTCCCTCTTGGAGCAAAGGACCTGCTGCCGAATTGCCGCCATAGAATGAAGAGCTGCTGCCGCTTGCGATCGCAGCTTCCCCCCCCCGCCCCCCGCTTGGGGCAGCAAAAATGCTAGAGCCAGCCCTGTTTTTAATGATACAATAACACCTTTCCCCTAATATCATACTAATACTTATCTTCCTCACAGGTGTTATAGCAATTAATTAATATCAGGAAGGTGCTAACTATCATCATACGCACATACTCCTGCTGCTTTCAAGGACAGCGTGCTCAGATACCACGGTGAGGGGCTGTGACAGATTTATGTTACCAATTTGCCAGGGGCTTCAGGTGATCAGGCTGAAGCCTTAGGATCTTTAGGAGAGGAGATGAAGGAGCACACCAAGTGACTAAGTTTAAAGCTTTATTAACCAAATAACAGCGGTGAGTGCTGGGCACGCCCCACGTCACTCAGAGGGAGGAAGAAAGTGTTAGTGCCTGAGCCCTAACCCACTTTTATACTTACACACGCACAATGGGTGTAACGTAAGAAGAAGGGGGGGGGGAAGGGTAGACGAGAGTTTTGCCCTGAGCACAGGTCGTCTAGGGTCTGCTGTAAATCTTTGGCTCGCTTCAGTTCTCGGGAGGGTTTTAAGCCCTGGGTTCTTCTGGGGACGTTTTCATCCAGGGACCCTCCTCTCCCGTGCTTTCAGTACCAGTCCGAACTGGCCTTCCGTGGCTCCCTTAGTTTCCCCAAAACACTCCGGTTTCAGGGTCGCGAGACTGTTGTTTTTTAACTCACTGACCTTCGCAATCTTACTAGGTTTGCAACTCCTTCAGTTCTGTCTGGCTTAGTTCTCCTTTCTCATGGCTGGCCAGGGTTGAGATACAGGCTTCTGGCTGTTTGGCAGCAGAGAGCTTGTTTGTGTGTTCTGGCCTTGGGCTGCAGTTTCGTTCCTTATCTTCGGGCCTAGCTGGATTGTCGAGTTAATCTGTTCCTTTCTCCCTTCCTCCCGCTCCAGCCTCTTGTAACCTGCAAAGGAGTCTTCCACTCCAGACTCACACCTTCAACCCTTCCCAAGATACTTTCCAATGCATATAAAGGCATTAGCAATATACAACGCTGGTGCTGACCCAGGGGATCCCATCGGGGGGGGCATTTTATTGTGACAGGGCAACCATATATAAACTTGATTGGGAGAAAGGGGTTTAGCCACCAGAAGAAGTGTAGTGAGAGTATAAGTTACATATATTTCACTGCATTTTTGCCTGTTCTGAGTGAGCCACTTTGTGAGATATAATTCCTATGTCGTCTAGAAAGTTATGGTCAGCTTGACAATGGAAGTTAGAATGGAAAACTTTGTGCAGCCTTATCCACTGCAGCTGCAATAATACTGTATAGTCCCAATACTGATTTTATCTTATTGACCAGTTTACAAATGACATATGATTAGAGTCTTTTAATAACCTCTCCTTGGTATTTTTCCAACAAGTATATTTCATTTGTGTGTATAACTGGTTTCAGAGTTTGTGCTTCCGCAACTTAAACACTGGATTTAGAAAGGCCTAGGGAATGCATATCTAGCATAGAATCGTAGGACTGGAAGGGACCTCGAGAGGTCTTCCCATCCAGTTCCCTGCACTCAAGGCAGGACTAAGTATTATCTAGACCATTCCTGACAGGTGTTTGTCTAACCTGCTCTTAAAAATGTCCAATGATGGAGATTCCACAACCTCCCTAGGGAATTTATTTCAGTGCTTAACCACCCTGACAGGAAGTTTTTTCTAATGTCCAACCTAAACTGTCTTTGCTGCAGTTTAAGCCCGTTGCTTCTTGTCCTATCCTCAGAGATGAAGGAGAAAAATTTTTCTCCCTCCTCCTTGTAACACCTTTTTATGCACTTGAAAACTGTTATCATGTCCCCCCTCAGTCTTCCCTTCTCCAGACTAAACAAACCCAATTTTTTTCAATCTTCCCTCATAGGTCATGTTTACACTGTTGACTCATATTTAGCTTGTGCTCCACTATGACCCCCAGATCCCTTTCCGCAGTACTCCTTCTTAGGCAGTCATTTCCCATTTTGTATGTGTGCAACTGATTGTTCCTTCCTAAATTGAGTACTTTGCATTTGTCCTTATTGAATTTCATCCTATTTATTTCAGACCATTTCTCCAGTTTGTCCAGGTCATTTTGAATTTTAATCCTATCCTACAAAGCACTTCTGACCCCTCCCAGCTTGGTATCGTCCACAATCTTTATACGTATACTCTCTATGCCAGGGGTCGGCAACGGTGGGAAGCCGTGGTCAGCACATCCCTCGGCCCGCGCCACTTCCCGCTGCCCCCATTGGCCCAGGACGGCGAACCACGGCGAGGGGGGGCCGCGATCGGCCAAACCTGCCGCGTCAGCAGGTAAATAAACTGGCCCAGCCCGCTAGGGTGCTTACCATGGTGAGCCGCGTGCCGAACGTTGCGGACCCCTGCTCTATGCCATTATCTAAATCACTGAAGATATTGAATAGAACCACATACAGAACTGATCCCTGTGGGACCCCACTTGATATGCCCTTCCAGCTTGACTGTAAACCACTGATAACTACTCTCTGGGAACGATTTTCCAACCAGTTATGCACCCACCTTATAGTAACTCCATCTAGTTTGTATTTCTCTAGTTTGTTTATGAGACGGTCATATGAGACAGTATCAAAAGCCTTACTAAAGTCAAGATATACACATCTATCACTTCCTCCCTATCCACAAGGCTTGTTACCCTGTCAAAGAAAGCTATCAGGTTGGTTTGACACGATTTGTTTTTGACAAATCCATGCTGACTGTTACTTATCACCTTATTATCTTCTAGATGTTTGCAAATTGATGCTTAATTTGGTGAAAACTGAAACTAAAGTCATTTAGCACTTCAGCATTTCCACATTTTCTGTTATTGTTCCCCCCACCCCTTAACAGGCCTACCCTGTCCTTGGTCGTCCTCTTGCTTCTACTGTATTTGTAGAATGTTTGCTTGTTACCATGGCAGGTGATCCCCACTTTGGGGAGGCTAGCATGCCTGCCCTGCCCCTTGTGCCCGAGGCCCCACCCATAACAGGAAGACCCCTGAGGGGCCTCCCCGCCATGACCAGAGGAGCCCTGGATTGCCCACCCCAGGCCAGCCCCTCCCTCCCCCTGAGCACCAGGCTGGTCCCAGCACCGGGTCAACCCCCCCCCGCCGCCCCCAGCCTGAGTGCCGGTCTGGCCCCAGCACCGCACCGCTTCCCGCTGCCTGAGTGCCGGGCTGGCCCTGGGCCAGGCCAGGCCGAGCCGAGCCATCCCTGGAGCACTGGGCCAGCCCCAGTGCCAGGCCCCAAACTGCCCCCTGCCTGAGTGCTGGGTAGAGCCAGTGGCCCCAGTGCCCGTCCGAGCTGCCACACTTCCCTGCCAGATCCCCGTGCCCACCGCTTGCTCACCATGTCTGCATCCCGCCCCCGAGAAGTATCAACGTAGTGAGCAGTGGGGACCTGGGGTGGAGATGGAGGGTGGGCAGTAGTAGCAGCAGGGGCCTCGGGGAAAGGGTGGAGCCACCGCAGCACAGGTGTCCGCTGGCGGCAGCAGCCTCGCCTTCCCTGGCCTATTATACCCACCAACCATGATTGTTACCCTTTATGCCTCTAGCTAGGTTAATCTCATTTTGTGCCATGGCCTTTCTAAGTTTGTCCCTACATACCTGTGTTATTTGTTTATAGTCATCTTTTGTAATTTGACTTAGTTTCCACTTTTTATAGGATTCTTTTTTGAGTTTCAAATCATTGAAGATCTCCTAGTTAAACCAGGGTGGTCTCTTGCCATACTTCCTATCTGTCCTACGCAGTAGGATGGTTTGTTCTCGTGCCCTTAATAATGTGTCTCTGAAAAACTGCCAATTTTCTTGAACTGTTTTTCCCCTTAGACTTGCTTCCCAGGGGATCTTACCTACCAGCTCCCTGAGTCTGCTAAAGGCTGCCTTCTTGAAATCCATTTTCTTTATTGTGAAGTTTTCCCTCCTACCATTCCTTAGAATCATGAACTCTCATCATTTTATGATCACTTTCACCCAAGATGCCTTCCACTTTCAAATTCTCCACCAGTTCTTCACTATTGGTCAAAATCAAATCTAGAACAACCTCTCCCCTAGTGACTTTCTCCACCTTCTGAAATAAAAAAAACTGTCTCCAATACATTCTAAGAACTGGTTGAATAATCTGTACCCTGCTGTGTTATTTTCCCAACAGATGTCTGCATAGTTGAAATCCCCCATCACCACCAAGTCCTGTGCTTTGGATGATTTGTTAGTTGTTTATAAAAAGCCTCATCCACCTTCTCTTCCTGGTTAGGTGGTCTGCAGTAGACTCCTACCATGACATCACTCTTGTTTTTTACCCCTTTTATCCTTACCCAGAGACTTTCAACAAGTCTGTCTCCTATTTCCATCTCAAACGCAGTCCAAGTGTGTACATTTCTGATATATAAAGCAACACCTAGCCTTTTTTCCCAGCCTGCCCTTCCTGAGCAAGCTGTACCTTTCTATACCAATGTACCAGTCATGTGTATTATCCCACCAAGTCTCTGTGATGCCAACCATGTCATAGTTGTGTTTATTGACTAGCATTTCTAGTTCTTCCTGCTTATCATAGAATATCAGGATTGGAAGGGACCTCAGGAGGTCATCTAGTCCAAGCCCCTGCTCAAAGCAGGACCAATTCCCAACAAAATCATCCCAGCCAGGGCTTTGTCAAGCCTGACCTTAAAAACCTCTAAGGAAGGAGATTCCACCACCTTCCTAGGTAACCCATTCCAGTGCTTCACCACCCTCCTAGTGAAAAAGTTTTTCCTAATATCCAACCTAAACCTCCACCACTGCAACTTGAGACCATTACTCCTATACCCCATACTTTTTGTGTTAGTATACTGACATTTAAGATATTGATTTGATTTCCCCATATATTCTCTCTTGTCTCTCCCTTATCCTTGCTATAGCAACCCATGCTTTTCCCAGATTCTAACCCTTCTCCCAGGACTCCATGTTTTTGACTTACCTGTGGTCTTTTGTCTCCTGCCCCTTTTGAACCTAATTTAAAGCCCTCCTCATTAAATTAGCCAGTCTGTATCCAAATATGCTCTTCCCCTTCCTTGATAGGTGGACCCCATCTCTACTTAGCAGTCCCTCTTCCCAGATCTGCATCCCATTGATCAAGTAAGCCAAAGCCCTCCTGGTGACACCATGACCTTGCAGCCAGGCATTCACCTCCAGGATTCATCTGTCTCTGCCTGGTCCCCTACCTTTGACTGGAAGGATTGAAGAGAACACCTGAGCCCCCCACTCCTTCATCCTTACTCCCAGAGCCCCGTAGTCACTTCTGATCTGCTCACGGTCATACCTCGCAGTATCATTAAAGTCCACATGGATGAGTAGCGTGGAGTAGTAGTCAGAGGGCCAGATGATCCTCAACAGTTCCTATGTGATTTCTCGGATATGGGCCTCTGACAGGCAGCATTCCTCTTGGGATGCCATGTCAGGGAGACAGATGGGTGCCTCCGTCCCCCTCAGAAGACAGTCACCAACCACCACTACCCTACATTTCCTCCTGGGAGTGGTGGCTACAATCTTTCCAGCCTTGGGGGTACATGGCTTCTCCTCCACCTTTTGGGGGCAATTCCACATTGCTTGTGGAGCATAACTCATGCTCCACAAGCAATGTGGAATTGCCAGGGCAGCATAACGGTTCTTCACCACTATGGTGGGTGGGTTGGGAGTAGAGGTTAAACACCGCCTACTGCCAGAAGTAACCAGTAGCCAGTGTCCTCCCTGTGACAGAGCCATATTCTCCTCCCCTGGGGGCGTGACAGCAATTCCCTCTAGCTGGATAGCTTCCTCAGCCTTGGACATCTCCATATGAATATTCTCAATGAATTCCTCATGGGCACAGATGCTCCTCAGCCTAGCCATCTCCACCTGTAGCTCTCCTATCTGCTTCCTAAGAAATTCCACCAGCAGGTACCTCTCACGCTGGCTGGTCCCTGCAACCTGGCTTTCTGAGAGTGGGAAATGCAGGCCACAGTCTCTGCAAATCCACACCAGAATCTGGGTAGAGGCATCCATGGTCAGGTTCTCTGTCTGGATACAGGTGGAGGAGACAGGAGCAGCATTGGCACTAGCGATGCAGTCTTTCCTAACCATAGCAATTATATTATGACTCTCTCTTACGGACTCTTCTGTTCGCTGACTCCTCTTGGTCACTTAGCCTCTGGCTTTTAAGGCCTCTCCTTGCCAGCCTGACTCCCTCATTAATTGCATAGGGGGAGGGTGATCACTGGGCTGATCAAAGATGATCGAACAAGGCTCAAATAGTCCCCAAACACACAATCCCAGCTGACCCTGTACATTTAAAATAACCTGAAAGAGAAAAAAACCACAAACAGTCAAACAAGCTCACTCACCCCAAGATTAGTACTCACACTTTTTTAGTTCAGCAGGGGGATTTTCTTCTCTCCCTTTCAATCTCCCCTGTTTGCTACCATGTATAAAAAATTGTTCTCATTCACCAAGCTTACAAGCCTACAGCAAGTTAATTAAAGTCAACTGAGTGAAAAAATAATTACAGGAAAGTAAAGATGGGAGAAGCCCAAACCCATAATTTAGAACCTTTTGAGGTTTATGTTTTGGTTGAGAGGTGGTTTACTCTTTTTTTTCCCTTTTCCCTGGCTCCCTCTTTATTCGCTAATGGTGAATTTAACAGACCTTCATTGGGATAAAATAATCATCGGGGTCTATTTTCCCTTCTGTATATGTGCATGTCGCTTGTAGCTTTCATTAAACGTTGCATATTGAGAGGACAATGTGTGATGTAACCCGATGGAGTCCTGATCCTGAACAGGGCCTCTGGGATATATGATATAATGTAATTATTAAATAATATTAATAAGATAGGTGTATTCACAGGAATGTTGGGATGTCCTTTATGACTTTTGACTCTGTTTTTAGTTTGAATAACAACTTTTAAACAAATCAGAAAAAAATGGAGCGGGATCTAGATTTATCTTTTTTTTTAACAAGGTTCTAGTTGTTTTGGAAATCAGCATTTGCTAAGGGCTTTCTCATTCTGCTCAAAATGGGATTTGTAAAACTCAAATTTAGGCACACCATTGTGTTGTAAATCCTAATAGAGATAACTCTGTGTTCTCTTAAACTGCCCCCAGCAGGATCAGGAAAGGATAAAATGTTACTGGTTATGACAGTGTTTCTCAAACTGGGGTCGCCGCTTGTGTAGGGAAAGGCCCTGGCGGGCCGGGCCGGGCCGGTTTGTTTACCTGCCCCATCTGCAGGTCCGTCCGATCACGGCTCCCACTGGCCGCGGTTTGCCGCTCCAGGCCAATGGGAGCTGCTGGAAGAGGCGGCCACTAAGTCCCTCGGCCCGCGCCGCTACAAATAACCAATAACACCACTAGTGTATTCGTCCTCTGTCCCTGGAGTTTAGTGATGCAACAGCATTCTTTTGGATCTTCTCTCCCCTCCCTCCCATTTTTTTTTAGTTTTAGTGTAAACATTTTCATTTAGTCTTTCTGGTTGAAATTTTAGGTAAATCGCCAAGCTACAATCCCTGTCTCACCCAGCTATCATCACTATTTAACTATATATATATTAGGCAGGATCATGGTGTCTGAATCTGCAGATGCTTAAATGCTGAAATAACAAGACACTTAATCTTGTGCTTATCATTAAGCACAAGTAGTACCATTGATTTCAGTCTTTTACCTATGTGCTTTGTTGAATTGGGGCTTTAGTACCAACTGTAGTGTGTTCTGTGACTAGCCCCATTCCAAATTTCACAGGGATTACATACAGTAATAAGTGCTATGCCTGGTAGTATTTACAGAGCTGAGCCCATAAACTCTCTCATAGATCTTAGAGAAGGAATGAGCTAATAGTTCATATAGTCCACGGTCCTGCCAATGCCAGCCAGGTCCAAGCTGGGTGTTTTGTCCAAGCCAGTTAAAGATGACCCAAGCATCTGGGTCATTACTTCTCTTAGGACACACAGCTTCCTTAGGTCAATATGCCCACCTAGATTTATAAATGGGATGCATATTTGGTCTACAGTACAGGCTGTTTTAGAAAACTCATTTTCCTATTGAATGATGCAGAAACCTGCAAACTGTTTCTGTCATTCTCTCCATGTTTTCTATGCAAGATGCAGCTCATGCGATCATTTTCCCCACACTGTCACCCTTTATGTTTTCATATTGTTTAACAAGTGAAAAATAAAAAGTGACACATGCTTCAGTTGGAGCAAACAGGCTGTTAAAAGGGGGTTTCTGTGCAAGTACATTCCAGTGTATGATCATTTTCCCCAAATTATACTTTTTTTTTATATTCCACATTTTCCTCTAAACAAGAGGAAAACACAAAGTGATACATACCTTATTAAAAACAAACTAATGGGGAAGAAATTGACCAGATACGTGCAATTAGATTCACTGGGGTGATATGTAGATCAACTATTAGCTCTCAATAAAAAAAATCAACCTGCCTTTACAAAGGGATATGGAAAAATAAATGTTGTATGTGGGTGTGTTATTTTTTTACCTCTTGTAGATGGTATTATAATGGAATGGCAGCTGAGAAGATGAGACTATGAGTGAAGAGTGTGTCTTGGAGATTGCATGCAGTTCATTTTCCTGGGTCAAAAGTGGATTGGTTTGAGAACAATAATTATGAGGCTGACGTGTATGTTCTCCTTCATCTTGCTGTTTGGAGCAGCGGGACTTGTCGTCTTCATTCATCTGCAGGATCCAGAAGACATAGTTCATCAGCAGACACCAGGTTAGCATTCCAATTTCTATCCAGTAATTTTGTCCTGTATCTTTGACACTCTTTACATACGTTACAAAAGTGATGTGAGCATAAATGTTCTCTGGGACTAATATTTCATTTTTTATAAGCCAACCGTGGGACTAAATATTTGCTCATAATAAATCTTGCTTAAAAATCAGACTCAATAAAGAATGTCAGGTTATGCGAGAATCTTTGCTTTGTCAAGGATGTCAGCTTGAGTTGGGGCAAATTCTGCTCTCAGTTACACTGGTGTAGATCCACAATAACTCCACTCACTTCACCCATACAGATACATGCCTCCCAACTTGCCACTGCCCAGTGGGGTGCATTGTGAGAGACAGACCCAAAATGAGGGACACATGAAAATTAGTCACTCAAGAAACTGAAAATGTTGTGCGATTCAGTACTTTAGTGTGAATAACTCATGATTCGTTATTTCTGATGTAATAATTTTCAACAATGAGACTTTGAGGAGTCCATATCTCTGTGGAAAGTAGGTAACTTTGGGACTAAAATGAGTGATGTCCTTCACAATGAGGGACAGTTGACGGATATGCACAGATATAAGCATGGGATTCATGTTGACAAAGGGCTTGTCTACATTGCCCCATATGCCCCCATGTAGAGCTGCAGCATGCACTGAAGTGTTTCTCTGTAACTGCCCCATTGTAGACCCTGTTAGTGTGAACTAAAACATCCACCAGTCGGAACTATGTTAATGTGAAGTAGGTACATTTTAACTAGCACTAGCAGGGTCTACCTGGGGAAGTTACAGAGCAATACTTTAATATGTGCTGCAGCTTGAACCCCTGTAACCTGCACTGCGGAGCCATTTAGACAAGCCCTCAGTTACATATGATACCTCACTGGTGAGCATACAGTAGGCAGTATGAAATCCTAGACAGAGGGATGCCAATGGAGTTACTCTAGATTCACTCTGGTATAACAGAGGGCCGAGTTTGGTCCATTGTGTTCTTTTATACTGTGTTCATTTGATTAAATATTATTTCTGTTTGCTTGTCACAATTAATGTGCAGTTGGTAATATTTTGTGTATTTTAAAGGCAAAATACTGCTATCATGTTAAAGGAGCTGCACCCTGACACACAGAATCCTGTAATTGTCATTACATTAAGTGCTACCCTCTGCATCCAGGCTTATTAAGTGCTTGTCTCTGTATCATCAAACATACTTAAACATTAATATATTTGTTATTTAGACCAATTGCACTCTAATTTTGAAAGCAGCCACTCAGCCGAAACTGTGGAAATAATGAATCAAAACTGTGCAATTGATTGAAAGTGGAGGATTTGCCAGTCACGTCACTTGTTTTTTTTTTTAATATAATTTTGTATATTTACATGCAAAACAACTTACACATTGAACTGACATAATGGGCTAAATTCTGCTCTAAGATATGTGCCTATAAATCCATTTGAAGTCAATGAAAGCTGCGTGTACACATCTGAAAGAGAACAGGGCAATAAGAAGAAACATTTGAAACAGATTATGACATGTGCTCGTTGTAATAGCCCAGCTCTCTGGATTAGTTGGGGATACACAGAATGTAGGAACTGGCCCACAGTTTTTGCAGACCTGCAATACCTAGACACAAAGTAGCTTATCAAGGGCTTGTATTCTTCACCTAATAATATGTTTTGGTTTTTACAGTGAAAGTAGATGACCCACTGTTGTTAGTAATATAGGAGAAAACCAGATATGCTATAGTTATTTCCTAATATTATATGAATTAAAAAAGAAGTCTGTGTAACAAACTCTAATTCTGGGTCATGTCATCTCTGCAAATGGAGGATGAGCCAAAACCACAGCAGATATAGCAGTGGGACAGCATCTCCGACATGGCAATGTTTCTCCTTTTCCCTGTGGAAGGACCTCCATGGGATTAAGCTCTGGAGATGTGGAGGAGATGGCTCAAGGGTGAAAGGGTTTGTGGCCAGGGAACTAACCCATCACAGCAGCATACTCTCCAATGTTCATCACACAGTTCTCTAAGACTTAGATCATGTCTGCAAAATAGGGTTGTTAAGTAGCAAGGCTCTGCCTTCATTCTGTACTACGACAATAACAAAATCCCCTGTGAAAAGTATTCACATTTGTAATTAATTTTTCCTTAAATAAACAGAACTCGTGTTAAGCATGAAATATTTCGAAAGAATATGTAGGTGCATGAAAATTAATTCCACAATAACCCTGGACAACTCCCTCTAAAATAAAAGAAAATTTTCTTCTTCTGTAGCCTGTTGGGATTAAATTCAATCCTCGGGTGTACAATATAACGTTCCAGGTGGAAAAGTTTTGACTCTAGCAAATATGGGGTTTTATTTGCACACACAAAAATAGATGCAACAAGCACACTAGGTGGGAGTTACACCTGCAGTATTGATCTGCTCTTGATGCCATTGTTTACTACCTGTTGGACATCAGAATTTCATAATTAAAAAAAAATTGTTGGTTTGCGTTCTACTTATGAAAGTCGAGAACTGTACAGCACTGGCTTCAACTAGCCCTGTGTAAGCTTTCCCACGCTTCTCTACCATTGCCTCTTAGTCCTGACCTGTTGGATCATTGTTCTCCCAATCATGAGCCTCTCAAGCACTGACTGCTGATTGTGACCAACTATGAAATGATTTTTGAGGTAGACATAAAGAACAGGATGAGGCCCAACCCATTTACACTTGAGATACCAATCAAGGTTTGAACAGAAGCATCCTCAGAGATGAAACTATCTCAATAATTTACTAGATTTTCCTGGGCAGGGTCCTGTGTATCAGGGCCGGCTTTAAGCCGATTCAGCTGATTCCCTGGAATGGGGCTCCGCGCCTAAGAGGGCCTCGCAAAGTCCGGGGCTGCTGGCGGAGCGGGAAAAAAAAAAAAAAAGCTGCGTTCTGCTTCTCCCCCCTCCCTCCAGCACTTGTGCCACCATACAGCTGATCAGTGCAAGCCTAGGAGGGACGGGGGAGGAGGAGGAATGCGACGGGCTGGGGAAGAGGCGGGGCCAGGGCGGGGATTTGGGGAGGGATCCAATGGGGCAGGGAGGGGCGGGGCCAGGGCGGAGATTTGGGGAGGGATCCAATGGGGCAGGGAGGGGGCGGAGTCGGGGTGGGGTCGGGACGCGAGACAATTCGCGTCCCGGGGTGGGGCTCCGCACCTGCTACAGCTGGCCCTGCTGTAGTAAAATAGACTATTCTAAGGGGGGCTGTTACTTCCAAAATTGTCTAATCTCTTGCTTGATTCACACACCCAACTCCCATTTACATTAATGGACGTTAGATGGAGAGAAGAGCATACCCCCTGAGAGAAAGATATTTATAAAATAGTTACATGGTTTGATTTTCAGAAATGCTGGGCATCTTCAGCTGCCACTAGACTCAGGAGCTTCACATGTTCAGCTCCACTGAAAATCAGGGCAATTGTCCCTAAAGCACAATAAGCACTTGGTAGAACATAGAAAAGACACTGTTCATTTCATTAAAAGAGGAATCACCATGTTTCCTTATTGTGCACTGTGTTCTATGGAAATCAGTCAAGAGAGAAACACCAGGTGTGCTTAAAACGATGTTTTCCCTCCCTCCCTCAGAATAGCTCCTAAAAATATTAGTTTCTTTTAGAGACAGGATATTGCTGTAATTTGCTTACATAATTGGTCCCTCAATAGAACTGAATAAATATATGTGTCGTTATATTATTTAGGCCAACAGATTCTATATGACAAAGTTTTGTTTATTGGTCTTTGCTTTTGTATTTCCCAGGTAGTTACTATGTAGCTGAATGCATTTACAATCTCATCTGCAATGCTGTGTGAAATTCTATAAAGAACATTTTTTCACCCAAAAAAAGAAGCACAGTAGAATTTGCATTGACCAAGCAGACATTTCTCACTGCTAATATGTTCAGTCATCTTTAATTTGGAATAGTGTAACTTCAGAAACAAGATTAATAAAAATATGTTGGTACTTTAGTTTTATCTGTCTCTTCCAGAAATTGTTCTTTATTGTTTTAGTCCAAGCAAGCATGATGGCAAAACCTTGATGTACTATTTAAACCAGTATAAAACTACAGTCATAAAACTTTAAGTAATGCTTACATTACTTTCACTGAGCAAAGTACGCCTGACAGTAGCTGTTTGTGTTGATTTGTTACTATTCATTTATTCTTTCCCCGTGCTTCACATTGCTACCTAATTGTGATGCTGTACTGAGAAAGCAATATCAAAGTAATTTTCCACAACATTAGTTACAATTTTCTTCTGATCTTTCGAGTGAAACAATCCCATCCTGTTGGCTTCTGTGAACATATAAACCTTGATTACATTTATCTATTGGAAACCAATGCTTACAAAGTATATGTGCCCTGGATAGTGGGTATATAGCCTTTTTTGCTGATTGACAAATATTCTGTCTGTATAGTTATATTTATGTAATGCACTTCACTCTGAACAGACATGGCTGTGACAGACAGCCATTTATGGTGGACAAAACAGATTTCCCAAGCCAATACACTGAATTCAATACATATTTCTCTGGTCATTACAGAGACAGTAACTTCACTTATGATAGACACTTAATGGGCTTTTATGGAGAGTGTTATTATGCTGAACGTCAGGTGCAGGGGGCCCTGTATTGAGAATTGGTATGAAAATGAGATGGTCATGGAGGAAGTAAAGAAATGTAATGCCCTGTCATGGAATCTCTGCAAACCTTCTATACATCTAGAGAACTTCTGCTGATAGGCACTATATATAAGTGCAATTACATTATTAATTATTAATATAGGACTGTCAAGCAATAAAAAAAATCACAATTAATTGCACTGTTAAACAATAATAGAATACCATTTTTAAAAATATTTTTGGATGTTTTCTACATTTTCAAATATTGATTTCAATTACAACACAGAATACAAACTGTACAGTGCTCACTTTATATTTCTTTCTGATTACAAGTATTTGCACTATAAAAAAACAAAAGAAATAGTATTTGTCAATTCCCCTAATACAAGTACTGTAGTGCAATCTCTTTGAACTTACAAATATACAAAGACTAACACGGCTGCTACTCTGAAACCTTACAAATGTAGAATTATGTAAAAAAAAACCTGCATTCAAAAATAAAACAGTATAAAATTTTAGACCCTGCAAGTCCACTCAGTCCCACTTCTTGTTCAGCCAATTGCTCAGACAAACAAGTTTGTTTACATTTCCAGGAGATAATGCTGCCCGCTGCTTGTTTACAATGTCACCTGAAAGTGAGAACAGGTGTTCTCATGGCACTGTTGTAGCCGGCATCGCAAGATATTTATGTACCAGATGTGCTAAAGATTCATATGTCCCTTCCTGCTTCAACCACCATTCCAGGGGACGTGCATCCATGCTGATGACGGATTTTGCTTGATAACAATCCAAAGCAATGCGGACTGACGCATGTTCATTTTCATCATCTGAGTCAAATGCCACCAGCAGAAGGTTGATTTTATTTTTTTGTGGTTCGAGTTCTGTAGTGTTGCTCTTTTAAGACGTCTGAAAGCATGCTCCACACCTTGTCCCTCTCAGATTTTGGAAGGCACTTCAGATTCTTAAATCTTGGGTCGAGTGCTGTAGCTATCTTTAGAAATCTCACATTGGTATCTTCTTTGCGTTTTGTCAAATCTGCAGTGAAAGTATTCTTAAAATGAACAACGTGCTGGGTCATCATCCGAGACTGCTATAATATGAAATATATGGCAGAATGTGGATAAAACAGAGCAGGGGACATACAGTTCTCCCCCAAGGAGTTCAGTCACAAATTTAATTAACACATTTTTTTTTAAACAAGCGTCATCAACATAGAAACATGTCCTCTGGAATGGTGGCCAGAGCATGAAGGGACATAGAAACGTTTAGCATATCTGGCACATAAATACCTTGTAATGTTGGCTACAAAAGTGCCATGCAAATGCCTGTTCTCACTTTCAGGTAACGTTGTAAACAAGAGGGAGCAGCATTATCTCCTACAAATTGTCTTACCGATTGGCTGAGCGAGAAGTAGGACTGAGTGGACGTGTAGGCTCTGAAGTTTTACATTGTTTTGTTTTTGAATGCAGTTATGTAACAAAAATATCTACATTTGTAAGTTGCACTTTCACGACAGAGATTGCACTATAGTACTTATATGAGGTGAATTGAAAAATACTATTTCTTTGATCATTTTTACAGTGCAAATATTTGTAATAAAAAATAATATACACTTTGATTTCAGTTACAACACAGAATACAATATATATGAAAATGTAGAAAAAATCCAAAATATTTAATAAATTTCAATTGGTATTCTCTTATTTAACAGTGCGATTAAAACTATGATTAATCGTGATTATTTTTTTTAATCTCGATTAACTTTTTTAATCACATGAGTTCACTACAATTAATTAACAGCCCTCGTTATTATTATTATTAAACAGTTAAAGGGTGCCTTTATGACTCTTGCTAGCAGAAAGGAAACTTTGGAGTAAATCTAGATACATTTTCCTAGTGGTGCACAAGCAAGTTATATGTTAAATTCCCCTGACTGCTAGCAAGACTTACAAATATAAATCCCCTGCCCATGATGGGGGATTAAACACTGAAAGATTTTACATTTGTGTGAAATATTCAGTAATTGCCACTGCTCTCATTGTCTTGGAGCCTTACAATGAGCCAGCAGGACGGCCTATCCATCATTACTGTACTCAGCAGTAAACCTCTTCAGAAAATGACATGCTCCCCAAAGACTGGGATTTATAATGAAGAAGCTGATATAATGCCACCTTAACACTGTGGTTAGTGCCTGCACACAATGTTTATTTCAGACCCTTAAAACTAGTCAGAACTCAAATCTGGGACAGCTGTGATAGTGCAGTACGGGAAAGCATAACTAGGAAAAACTAAGTTGTTGTGTCACGTGAGAGTCAATGCAGTTGATCTAAATGAAACTGAGGCTAAAAATTTAGGACTGGGCTAAAAATTTGTGAACTCTGGAAGAGCAAGTCAATGGCCTGGCGACAGAACTATGGTAATCAATACTAGGACCACTGCTGTAAAGTTGAACCAACTACCGCATCTATGACTTTATGGAAAAGCTTTTTCCTCTGGAGAGTGAAGTCAGAAGACAAACACCTTTAGAAACAGATTGAGTGTGGAAAATTCATCCCAAAAGTTACCAAGATGTGCAAACGGGGGGTAGAATGAAAACTGCTGTGCACTATTAACTATAGTTAGTTAATATAGCTACCAGGCACAAACTACCAAAAACAAGCCCAAGAACCATACAACTTGGCAGAATCGTTGAGTCTGTGCAGTAACTGTACTGTCATTGCTTCATCCAGTCAAATCTTACAACACAATACTGCCTTATTTTCATTTTCTGCTTCACCAGTGGAGATAGGGGAAAAGAGAGGGGGGGAAGATGAGAGGGTAATTGTTATAATAAAAATCAATGCACAGGGGAGCCATAGTGCAGCAGTCTGACTATATATCACGGCAGCCTTAGAGCAAAGACCAATATTGCCGCCGCATTGTAATTCTCTCTTTCTTAATCACTTATTCAGAACACACACACACACACACACACACACACACCTACACCTTGTTACTTACAAATTACAGTCCTGCATATATCACTCCATGATAACTGTGCATTTCCATAATATTATCCTACTGTACATTGCATTACTTGTTAGTCATACTAGAAATTTTTTTATCCATGACAATGCAATTGAAAATAAAATATAATTTCAAAACTAATGTGGCTGCAGTTTGCAACTTTTCTCTGTTATAAATTTAACCTGCCTCTATACTAACAGCATCCATCCAAACCATATGCAAAATAATCTGATGACTGTATATCAGATGAATGTACTCCAGGCTACATTTTTTAACCAGAAGAGGCAGTAATAGTAAATATATGGAATTAGTTCAAGGAATGGATGCACCTTCTACAGCCACATTTGCCATTCTTCTTCTCTCTGCGTTAGTCATCTTTGACTGAGATTTTCCCATAGTAAGAAGCTTCTTCCTTTCTGCCTTTAAATCTTGTTCCAATCAGTTTGCTATTATTCTGATTGAAAGAGAAAGACCTACACGCATCAGCATTGAGGTGAAACACTAGTCCTCGCAATGCTGTAGTCTACACACCATTGTGGATATGATTCATCTTCTTTCCTTGATGCTAGCAATGGTTCTGGTTTTGACCGACTATGACCCCGTTTAGATGTTGAAGCAAAGTTGTGCCAGTTCCCACACAGCTGCTATCTACAATAGGGTCATAAAGTTGGTTAAATAGGTACAAAGTAAGTATCTTTTTGATACTTTTTGACAGTAGAGTTTTTAAACAGGAGATATGCAGGCTAGAGCCCAGAGCAGGCATTCCCAATTGTTTTCATTGTATGGAACACAATAGAGAAATTGTCTCATAGACCACTTGCCTTCACTTTCATGGGCACTTGGTCACCTCCTCTCAGTCCTGATTCCATAACCACCCTGTGACAACTACAGCAGTTACTCATAATGTGATCTCAGGAAAGTGCTTAATATTTTTGTAATTTTCTATCAAATACGGCTTAGCTCTTGGAAAGCCAGTATGCTGGAACTGAGCTGAAGCCCTCAACTTGCAGCTTCCGCAGGTTCCCCCCCGCCGCCATTTGCTGTGCGTACTGACTCCTAGAAACTGACTTGTTAAAGGTTTGGTTTTTTATAAGCCTTCAGCAATTGACACCTCTTTGTTATGTCGGGTAAAATCAAAAGCGACCTGCCATAGTTGAGCTGCATTCAGTTATGGTGCTTGGCAACATGACACAGGCAAAATCGACAATGCTGTGATGTGTCAGAAAAATGTAAGAATGACGGCTTTATGAAAGCAGGTTTCTAAACAATCCCCCGGCATCCTCTAAAGACCCTTTCCAAAGATTTCAAGAGAAGTTACAGAAAATTACAAAAGCTGATCAACAGTCCTTAATTTTCACTCTATTACATTTTATTTAAAAAAAAAAAGAGTTTGTATAATTTGCATAAACAATGTGGTAGTGAAAGGAAGTTTCCTCCCATTTGTCCGCAGTTAATGAATTCAGCTGTGTTTCACATGTGGACATAATTTTAAACAATTGTAACTAAATTAAAAACATTTTCAAGTGTATTTCTAATTGTGCCATTTTAATTTTGTTTATATTGTTTCCATTTCTCAGTGCTCTTAACTTTCTCCTAAAAGCTTCAACAAAACCTTATCCCTCCATCAGGGTCACCCTTTCTCATTTGATAAACATTCATTTTCCCTTCACGTTTCTAGTGGAGCTTGAAATTAAAGCGGCTCTTTTTTTCTATTACTGTTTTGTTTGTACACCTGGATCGTCAGTCTCGATTAACTATTGCTTTAGCACCAATGAGGGGAGCAGAAGAGGCCAAATAATTGATTTTGTGTAGGTCCTACATCAGTAGTGGTTATGGCCGATTGTCATTTTGTCTAACTAAATAGTAGATTTTCATTTGGAAGTGAATAATGATTTATTACTCCCTAGGGCTGGATCTAAAACCCAACGTCAGTGGGTAAGTCTCTAATTGATTTATACAATACATTGAATTGTCTCCACTTGTATTTTCTACAGGCTCAATCCTGCAAGCTGCTGAACATTCTAGCCTCAGCCCAGCAGAGTGCTTGAGCCTGGTTTTAACTTTAAGCACATGAGTAGTCCCATTGAATTATTATTACAATAGTGCTGAAGAGCCAGCCAAGAATGAGGTCCCATTGTGCTAGGCACTGTACGAACTCAGAGCAGTACATGGTCCCTGCCCCCAAAATACTCTAAATAGACAGGACAGATGCAAGGTGGGAGAAGGGGTAGAACACCCAAGCAGACTGAACTATGTGATGGCAGCAAATGGCATGTTAGTTCCATCTCTTTTAAGGGGGGCAGCTTGTTCTATAGCAGGGGATAAGCTTAATTAGTTAATTGGGATTATTCATGTGCTTAAAGTCTTTTGCAGGATCAAGGTCAGAATACTCAGCACCTTGCAGGACGGAACCCTATCTTTGTCCCATTTTGTAATGAATCACTGCAGGAGGTGCTGGTGGTGATTCAGAGGAGACTTGCTAGAGCGTGGCCATTATACTATTTTGTGCTGGTTCTGTTCAGAAACTCACTAAATTTTCTTCCCTCTTCTTCAAAGCAGATAAAATCTGTCTATTAAAATCTTCACAAAGTCAACTCTGTTGGGCTTCTGAGCCTGCTTCCCAAGGGCTCGCAATTGAAAACAACACATTTAATTTTAAACTCTTGTCAGAGGCTGGCTTTGTGGTGCTTTTGCTCTTGGCAGCACATTAGTTGAGCACCCCAAGTTCAGACTGTGGGTCCCTCAAAATGATGAAGGTTAAGCATGCTGGGCAGCTGATATACATATTCAGGGGCAACAGTGAAGTCAGGTGTCTGCTCCAGGAGCTAAGACTCTAAAGAATCCAAGAGCCACCAAGTTCCTTTTAGGAGCAATGAATGACTTGAATGGCGAAGTGGAGAGGCTGGGGTGAAATTTCCCATCCTCATGTTGAGATGGCTTGTTCCTTTTCTTAAGTGGTTCTATTTTCTAATCAGGTTACTTTTATCTTTTCATTGGTGCATTGCATGACAATGTCTGGCCATTACCCATAGGCACTGGACATTGTTCACTGCGTGGGACAATCTAGGATTTATTATTTTAATTTAGTAATGTAATAACTCCTTATGAGACTGGAAACCTAGAGCTGAAAATATGAGGAAAGGAAAAAGCTTTAACTGCCCAAACTGTCATGATTTGGCTTGTGACCCACTTGGATTCCAGTGGTGACAATTAGACAGTTATCCCAAGAATTTAGTCTGTTTAAGGTTCCGTGGATGGAAGGTCTGATTCAGAATTCCTGGTACACCCAAAGTTCCCATTAATTAAAAAGAGCATTTAGAAATCTAATGAAGATGTGCCCTGCAAATGAGTGGGGAACAGCATGTTAAATTGGACCTTGATTCAGCAAAGTACTTAAGCCTGTGCTGATTTAAACATTAACTGCAATGGGTCTCAAGCATGTGCTTAAGTGCTTTACTGAATCAAAGCCTAGATGAGGTAATTTTCTAACCCTACTTGTTGGGGGACAGGGGAGAGAAGCAGATATCAAAAAATCTACATGGCAAGGGGGAAAAGGAGACACAATTGTTTATCATCTCTCAGCTGGTAGATTAGCTTGTTTACAGCAATTGGCCTAGTTATTTGGCTTTGTCTATAGTACACAAAGGGCCAGATGCCCCCATGCTGGTGCAAGGATGTGTGTAATTTACATCTCTCCTGCCTGGACCCTTAAACTGGAGAAGGGAATTCACCTTGAGGGAAGACACCCTTCCTCAGGGTTTCACCTGTCAAGAGCTGCTTTCCTTTTATCTGCATCTCCACATGACCTCTGCTGGCTGAGGTTGCTGAAAAGATTTACTAGCTCACCATACCTCACAGAAGCTTTGGCCACACCTCCTTCCTTGCCAGTCCCCCAGAAGAATGAGACTGTCTGTTGTTTCTTGCCAATCTCTGGCTGTAATGAAACCAGGAACATTGTCTTCCTAGTTCTGGGATTTGTTAAACTTTTGCATAGCATAATGCCCGTAAGTCTAGCCACAGGGAGGAAAAAATTAGAGGCCGCAGTCAGAGTAACCTTCACCCCTTCGTGTTATCTTTATGTAACAACACATGCACATTTGCAGTTCTACATGCAGTTATTTCAGTATTTAGACAATAATATGAAGGAAAAATAGGCTGTTTATATTATGCAGGGAAATGAATTCATCTCACTGCACAATTACAGATTATTAAAAAAGAAGTACATTAAAATATTCATGAAGGTGATTTTTTTTTGTCTGTGGACAAATACTGTGATCTATGTGTTGTACTGAAGTTAGAGCCAGTCACAGAACAAGAATATTGTAGAGCGTACTGACTTGCAATTTTATGGTAGTTCACTGCAATTGTTTAAGGCCCAATCCTGCAGAACTTTGTTCAGGCAAAACTCCCATTGAGGTCAATGGGATTCTCACTTAAGTATACCCTGCAGGGCTGGAGCTCCAGCCAAGAACCCATTCAAATGTTATGAATAATCAGCTTTGTCTCAAATATTAATCAAGGTATATTTATTTTAATAACCTATTAAACTAAAAGCTGTACCTTGTCTTATAGTCTCCATTTATTTAGCTCAGGATATGGTTATTACCTTGTAAACAGGAAGCACCCTCGAGTTGTTACCTAATTAAAACTGGGACACAGCAAGTTCTGCATATATAAACAGCTCATTCTCATGCTATTGATGGCAATTAAGCTATGCAATTAAGCTACTCCAGAGCATACAAAGTCAGATATTATTTATTATATGCTGCTGATGTGTTCAGTGCTGTACAACAGAACATTCAGGACAATCCCAGCTCCAATGGGATAACTCCACTGAGTTCCGTGGAGTTACACCACATATAAATTTGGTCCATTATGGCTTTTTTTTTTATCTCTATGAAATTGCAATAAATGCAGTCATAGTGCTGTACGAAGGAATTATTAAATTTTATGCAAAACACTAGGAGAACTAAATTCTATCATGAATATCAAGGAAAAAGAGTAGCTAGTATGGCAAGAAAAACAAAGATGAGCCGGGAACAGATGTAGAAATCTCAATTTGAAATGCATACTCTAGCTGAACCAGAAATTATGAACTTGACACAGGAAGTACCAGGTGGGAGTCTAGGGCCTGTGTTATGCAAAAGGTTAGATTAGATCATCATAATTGTCCTTTCTGGCCTTCAAAATCTATGAAACATGAAGAAATATACATAAGTGGAGCCCACGTCTGCACTTAGTAAAGTAGGTGGCATCCAGCATTCATTTCTATGTAAATAGGTTGATGCTTTTCATTAGATCTCATAGTACCAACTAATTTTTGACATCCTTAGGCCCCGGCTGTGCAATGAATCACACAGGCTCTGTGGTCAATGGAACTATAGACATGCAGAGGAGTCTACCTATGCTGAATTCATTGCAGGACTGTGGCTCTAATCTGCAATATGTAACTCTTCCAATTCTACTCCTTCACATTTGTTATTATTTAGCAAGTGAGCCTTGTTTGTTTTTTATGCAGAAAAACATTCATGGAAATTACTTCTGATAGGCACATTAAAATACATTAAAAGGAAAAACAAACATATTTAAAACCAAGAGCAAAATGTTTAATTAAATTAGAACACAAAAATCAAATTGCTGCAATTTCAAAATCAGTGTTAATAGACTGTGGGCCCAGAATCGGTATGCTAAAAGTTCCCAGGGGTGAGAAAATGGAGACAAGGGGAGCAGGAAGGAAATAATATTCACTATTATAGAACAGTGGTTAATGAATTTAAACAAGTCAACTTCAATTTTAAAATGCAATAAATGTTCTTAAACAATATAACAATCTAATTAGGTACTATGGCATGTGCATCTTGGAGAGATGACACATTCTTCATGTCTACACATTTGCCAACTACATTTTTCCTCTTGCTTGGTTCCACAGATCAAATTATATATTCAGTATATTCTGATTGTACTCTGTCATTTCCTCTAAAGGCACTAGCTTCATTTCCTAATTGAGACCCAGTGGAGATAAGATCACCACAACATAATTTAATGAACTATGGAAGAGTGCTGCCGTTTGCTACATGAAGTATCGAGCTGCATCACAGAGAAAGAATATCTCCTAGGTGATGTTTCAGTAGATAAAATAGGTAACTAAAGCATTTTCTGAAATTATACCACCTCTCCCAACACATTCCCATTTTATTGTTTGTTAAGAAATGCAAAAGTATTTATAGCAAGCTAATAAGCCAAGCACACAGCCCCCTAAATCAGGGGTGGGCAAACTCCATCCCAGGGCCGCATCCGGCCCTTCAGACGTTTTAATCAGCCCTCGAGCTCCTGCTGGGTAGCGGGGTATGGGGCTTGTCCCGCTCCAGTCAGGGAGCAGGGTCAGGGCTTGTCCTGCTCCGCGTGTGCCGTGGCTCCCAGAAGCAGCAGCATGTCCCCGCTCCAGCTCCTACATGTAGGGGCAGCCAGGGGGTTCCGCGTGCTGCCCCTGCCCCAAGCGCCACCCCCACAACTCCCATTGGCTGGAACTGAGGCCAATGGGAGCTGCGGGGGCGGTGCCTGTGGATGGGGTAGTGCACAGAGGGGCCTGGCCACGCCTCCGCATAGGAACCAGAGGGGGGACATGCTGCTGCTTCCAGGAGTTGCTTGAAGTAAGCACCAACCAGAGCCTGAACCCGACCCCCTCCCTAATCCCTGCCCCAGCCCTGATTCCTCCAACCCTCCAAACCCCTCGGTCCCAGCCCAGAGCACCCTCCTGCAC
This sequence comes from Trachemys scripta elegans, assembly GCF_013100865.1. Taxonomy (NCBI): domain Eukaryota; kingdom Metazoa; phylum Chordata; order Testudines; family Emydidae; genus Trachemys; species Trachemys scripta. Next base: position 20,486,100 of record NC_048310.1, on the reverse strand, counting down.
CTCCATCCCCTCATACCCAGCCCCACCCCAGAGCCCGCACCCCCAGCCAGAGCCCTCATCCCTCCCGCACCCCAACCCCCGATTTTGTGAGCATTCATAGCCCGCCACACAATGTTCATACCCAGATGTGGCCCTCGGGCTAAAAAGTTTGCCCACCCCTGCCCTAAATGGAGACCAGTCACACAATTTCTTTCCTCCATGAAATCACAGATTTGAAATTGGACACCTACAATATAGAAGAGTGAATTTTACTTCCCCCCACCCCACTTCAGAGGTTGAACTGTACTTGATTTACCCTTCATATTAGTCATAGTGATATAAATACCACAGTCCATTTCAAGTAACCAATTCTGGTTATTCTCTTCTTTGCTCCAAGTGAATTCAAGTGACAGTTGGAAGAGGTGTTCTCACTACTCAAGCCCAGAGTCCAGAGGCCTGATCCTGCCCCATTTAAATTAACCAGGTGTTTTGGCATTGACGGCAGAGGTATTAGGATCAGATCCAATATGGATTTGGGCCACTCATAAAAGGGAGAAAGATGCTTTCAACTGCTTTAGAGCCACCCAAGTTGTGAATCCAACTCCTGTAATTATATCATCCTCCTGCCTCTTTGTTTCTATACTCACTTATTGCAACTTATTCCAGATTAGATCGTGAATTCCTCAGGGCAGGGACAATAATGAAATCCTGGTCTCACTGAAGTCAATGGGAGTTTTGCTATTGACTTCAGTGAAGCCAGGATTTTACGCCATGTCTCAATATATGTCTATAAAATACCTAGCGCAATTGTGCCTAATCGGGACCTTTATGTGATGCTGCAATAATAAATAAATGATATATTCATTTAGAATATGTATAATAAAACTCCATAGTGGCAACATTTAAAAGAAATCAGGTTATTTTTGGAATCTAGCTGAGTTTCAGTCCTCTTTTCAATTTGCATGCTTCTGAATTATTCTTCATCCAAAATGGTAAAACCATTTTAGCAACCAAACCAATGAGCATGTAATAAGATTTTTCAGTGGAGGACAAATGCCTTGTGAAATGGTTAATATTCCCAGAGGAGTAGGCTGGTTAGAAAACATGAATTCTGTTTTATGAAAAATGTCAAAGTCTTAGAATTTGTGTTTGTTTTGCATCAGAACAAAATGGAGACCTTTCAAAATGTTTCTTGAAAAATCCCAGAAGGGACACCCACCCCAGCCTAGCCAAGGGGCACTCACTAGGCTGGTGGGACACTAGAGTCCTGCTCTGCCTGACTTGAATGTGGTTCTCCTCCAGGCCAAGTGAGTGCCTAGCCAACAGGCTATTGGCTATTCTAGGGGGACTGTGTCTGTGCATCTCTCTCTCCCTTCTCCCCGACATGAGAAACATTCGCAATGAAATGTTCATTGAAACAGATATACTCTGATGAACCAGCATTTTTTTTTTTTAATTTTTTGACAAAAATACATTTTGTCAAAACTTTCCTGACCAGCTCTACCAAGGAATCCTGTTGGGTTTTACTGTTCTGGCTAGGGGGACTGCTCTAACTAGCATGTCAAACTCCCTTGTTACTTATTCAAAATGGAAGCTAGGGCCTAGCTCAGGGGTTGGCAACGTTCGGCACGCAGCTCACCAGGGTAAGTACCCTAGTGGGCCGGGCCAGTTTATTTACCTGCTGATGCAGCAGGTTCGGCCGATCGCGGCCCCACTCGCCGCGGTTCGCCGTCCCGGGCCAATGGGCGCAGCAGGAAGCGGCGTGGGTGAGGGATGTGCTGGCCACAGCTTCCCATCGCCCCTATTGGCCCGGGACGGCAAACCGCGGCCAGTGGGGGCCACGATTGGCCAAACCTGCCACGTCAGCAGGTAAATAAACTGGCCCGGCCCACTAGGGTGCTTACCCTGGCAAGCCGCGTGCCGAACGTTGCCGACCCCTGGCCTAGCTTGTAGTAGTGACAGAAGATTTACCATCTAATCTCATTGGCCAAGTAATTCAGAAATATAGGCTTAACTCCTGAAAGGAAAATTTTATTTCCTGCCTTTGACTTTGTCCATTAAACAAGTTCTTATAAGCCCTGTTGTAGGATTTAATGATTGCTAAAGGCAGGAGCTGGTCATTCTGTTTCTGTAAGCCTGCATGTTGCAAAGGATTCTTTGACAGCAAATTTGCACCCCAAGAGTGTTCACTGTACAGTTGACCCTCCTGCATTTTCTCCAGGACTATGTGGTAACATACCAGGAATTGTAGGACCGATTGGAATCATGATGTGAGGTGACATCCAGTGGGGATATCAGAATGCAGAGATCCAGAGGCTCTTTCTTTAATTTTGCTAATACTTCCTGTGGTACAGTGAAGGGAGAAATAGTATTGACCTACAGCTCTACAAATACTATAAACTCTTCACTGTCAAGTGAACCCTTACGACTTATGGTTTGCCCATGGCCATTGCAACCAGCAGGAGATTGTAGTTATGGGACCCGAATGACCACACTCCCATGAGTTGTGCTGCTGGCCAATGCCATTTAGCATAATTAGGGCAGCTGCCACTGGTAAATCACAATAGGTGACAGTGTGGCAGCAGTTTTCCAGTGTTTTTCCTGTTCCACATGCCTCCATCTCCACTGCCATACTAGGGCATATACCAAGATACAATATTGTAATCACTGAAGGGCTATGACTGACTTTTTTGGTTGGTTTTCTTTGCCCCTGATTTAACAATTCACTGTGCACAATTCTAAAACAATCTGGGCCTAAAGTTTTTTCTTTTCAGTGTAATAAAAGAATCAAAGCCAACTGGAAGCTGATATGCACTCTTACACTGGGCCACCATGCTGTCTTTGTCACAAGTATTACTTGACAAGACAGCCACTCTCCGCAGGATACTTCAAAATGGTGAATGCAATATGTTCTTTCTTTCTTTCTTTCTTTACATCCTTATTTTTCCTAAGAAGCTATTTTTATACTTTCTGTACTTTTAGCTCTCTAGACTGAGTAAAACAGGTTTCATATTCTTTTAAAAACGGAGATCTAATGGATGTAAAATTAGTCCACACTTTTATATAACTTGTAATCATTAACTAGTTTGGTTTCATTATGCCTATTGTATGTAAAGGACATATAATTCTCCTCATTGGGTTGCCCAGGTGGGTCAGAATTTACCACTGCAGCAGATTTGCTGTATATTCTTAACCAGTATCCCCAAGCTTGTGCCAATTGTAATTAATGCCAGTCAGAATCCATGAGAAGTTCTGTTACTGTACGCACCAATGGAATAAATAGATGATCAATTCTTTACCCAGTGAAAAGGCAGTTGTAATCATAGGCTCTGACCCAGTAATCAGATCTTTATGGGTTGACCTGATCACTGAATTGGGGCTATAATCACTTTAATTTTCCACAGGGCTGTAACAAACTAATGATACTGTGGCGGTAGTGAATACAATTTTATGGTGAACAGCACTGATAGAAGAAAGTCACATAAAGAGGACAGGTAGCTCCGAAACTCAGCTTTCATAATGGATTGCAAGCTGTGTGAGAACCCTAGGCAATACTGAAAAAAGAAGTCTACTTGGATTCATTTCAGTTTTTTAAATGAGTTCATTTAGACTCTTTTCATGCCTCTTTTGTGTTTTCTTTTCCACATTTACTCTAGTGAAGGAGTTTGCTGGCAGGACTGTTCACAGAAAGAGCAAATTTTAAGGGAATATTCAAGCATATCCTCAGGAAGTCAGCTGTTGAATTCACAAGTGAGGGTATTTTCACCAGAAACCTGATTTTAAGAGTGATTTTTATCCAGTTAAGGAATAGAAACATACTGGGTCACCAATATGTACAATCAAAACAGTGCAAATCAAACTGCTCAACAAATGAACTAAGGAGCAAGAGTTACTCAAAAACAGCACTCAATGAAGAATTTTAAATAGTGAAAATATTAAAGAAAATTGTGATCTGTTCACAGACAATTCATGATAAAAAAAGAGATGTCATTAACTTGTTCATGTGTTATCCACCCAGCTCTGTTGCAGGTTTTGTGCAGGATAACTAAACCAGGAAGAAGGTACATCAGAAGGTTTACTGACTTGCCAGTAAGAGACCTAATAAATAAGGTTTATAATTGTCTTTGTTGCAATTTCACGTGCCTATTATGTTGGGCAAAACATATCTATGGTGCAGCCCAATTTACCAGGCATGTCACTTATGACTAGGTGGCATTTCAATGGCACCTCAGTATTTCAGAAGGATTCCACCACTTTTGTTGGACCCAGCTTGAAGAACAGTCTGGTCTCACTGCTTTATAGGTGCTCTCCAGCAGAAAATGGTGAAGTCCTTTGAGGTGTCCACATATCATTGCAATACAGAGCTGGGAAAATCTCCCTGTAGAGAGCTCCCTTATACATATTGGTTTTGACTTTGACAATTTTCTTTTTATGTAGGATTGTTGCCATTTTCATGCTAGAATTTCATTTCATTTTGTGAAAAACAGCAAAAAAGATAAAATTCAAAAGGCTTATCCAAATTTAGCAGAACTAACTTGGCAAGAGAAATTGAGTAAGTGCCTTTTTGGTCAGTTTCCTATCTACTAGTATTATCCAAAAATTCATAGAACTGAAAACAGAATTCTTGAAAGTACTATACAACACAGTATGGTAATGAAAACTGTATTTCATAAAATAATTCCCAATTCAGTTTACTTATATGCTGCTCTCAGCACAGCATATTGCAAAAGTGTACTGTCACCAAGACTGCTATTTAATTTGATAAAAGATCAAATGATTCTCATTAACAAAGCAATTAAATAACTGTCAGAATCCAAACTAAAAATTGGTCAGAAATTTACTAGACACCAACTGGTTTTGAATTATATGAAAAGGGCTCATGCAAATGGAGTGTTACTGTGATTGGAATAACATGGGTTGTAAACCAGATACCTATTTTAAAATGTAGTAATTATGAAAACACCCCTGATCGGATGCCTTTAAAGAAGAAAAACTGCAAATTGCATGCTGTTTACATTGCCTTATTTAGACTTGTAAGAGAAGCATTATAAGAAAATTAGCATTTGGAAAGGTTATTTAAAGACACTAAAATTGAAATGTATGACAGCTGCTGTCTCACTGGCCATGGCAAACAAATGGCACACCAGCTATAGAACTTAAGGGATCAATAGATACTGTTTCTCAGAATGAAGCATTACTATGCAGTGGGTGCACATTAAAGACTTAATTCTTCATCTAAAACTATATGGCCTTTAGCCATCAATCTCTTAGATGTGCAGTATGATGAGTCAATGTAAGTTTTCTGCAAACCCTGACAAGTAGGCAATGCATAAATAATCTTGTACAAACCCTCGTAGATGTATGTGTATTTGCTAAACTTACTTTCACCAAAAATAACCCAGAAACATGGAGATCAGTTTGGAGGGGACCTGCCAGAGTGTGTCTGTATGTACAGGAGATACTACTGGTTCCACAGGTCCATGCTCTCTACCACAATTTAGGGGGATGCTTTGGGGCCCATATAGTCAACTGGAGTAGCATCCATGGAGCAGATGCACTACTACTCTGTGACCTGAGAATGGGAAAATACTCTTTTTCCTTCCCCCGTGAACATGCCTAGTGTCCTACGCTCAGGCTGAACAGTGTGGATTTGAGTCTTAGCTATCATGTGCTTAAATTCAGCACTGAGAATCCACAGAGTCCCGTAGCCCAACCCTGAAGTTTTCACTAAGGCAAAATTCACATTGACTTTGGGCCTAATCCAGCAATTGTTCTAGTGAAGTTGCACGGACATTCTCGTTCCATTCACAGAATGGGCTGGGCCCTTCGGCTGGCTTTTATTCAAACAGTTTTTGGTTTGGACCTTATGTAGTGCAGCCAGAGATACAATTGTACAAAACTTCTAGAGATCTCTTTGAAAAGAAACTGAAGCAAGCCACAATCTTTCAAGAAGGTGTAATAAACTCTAAATGCTCAGCAGCAGAGACTATAGAACTACAACCATGTAGATAAAATATTTCACTATCTTGTTGGGCCAGCTTAGGAATATATCTGTGGTTAATGCATGTATGCTTTCTGTCCTTCTCCCAACTCCAACTAGGTTCAAGAGAAGAACTTGCTCCATCCCTTGGAAAACTGCACTCACAATATTTGTTTTGGCTTTATTTGGGGACCTTTTGATAACAACTCTTTATGTAGCTATCTTCTTCCTTTCCCTTTGGTTGCTGCACATTGCTTATTCATCAAGGTATGAGTAAGCAGTGCTTTGTGTGCAATTCCATAGAGGCCAGATAAAGAGACCAGAACATTAGATACACTCCAGCTGTTCTCCGCAATCGCCACTCAACTCTCCTAGCAAATGTAGATTTTTCCCCTACTGCTTATTCATTTATTTAAATAAAAATAGAAAGGAAAAAATTATCTGGGGACATGAGCACAGACGTCACAGTCCCAAGCTTGTGATTAAAAGTCATAATCACAAAAGAAAGCTGCCCAAAACAGCATATGTATCCTCTGGAGGACAAACGCTTATGTCACCCAGCAGTGACTCCAGCAGCCAAGCTAGGGCAAGCATTTCAAAGTTCCAGAGAAAACCCTGTCTGGTTCCCTTCTGCCCAAATGATGATGGCCATAACACAAGGCCTTGGAGGAGGAAGTAGGAACAGGAGAGGGAGAATCCTCATCAGTCCAGCAGAGAAGCAGCTCCCTGCAGAAACTGCAGCTGCAGCTAAACTACCATTGAAGTTCAGCTTGTCATAATTTTAAGTAACCAGCTACAGGATTCCAGTCCCTTTTCTTCAGGGATTCAGTTTATATCTTCAGAATAACACAAGTTCAACCAATTAGTCATGCCCTTTGCCCATCACCCAAGGTCTGCTCTAGAAGTCTATCTACTCTCTCCAATTCTCTAGTTCCTTGCAGAATTACACTCCACAGGCCTTCCATCTGGGAGTTGCATGTCAGCCGGGCTCTTGGCTTGATACAGGGACTCCTGCAAGAGCCTTCCTACTCCCTTGCAGCTCTTCCAGCTCAACTGAGCTACTTGCTGGCTTTTATATTTGTCAAGCTATCATATGACCCATCCCTTAATAGCATCAGCTAGGAGACGAATAATTAGTCAGGGTATAATGGGGGGTGCCCAGGGCCTCAGCCCAACTCCCTTTTAAAGAGTCCGCTATCCTGTAACATCTCATATCTTGCATTGTTCCTGCTCCAACAGTCCCATCCTGGACACACAGCAATCTCTGTACTATTTACTCTGACTTTCAGATGAGATTTAAAACTAGAGAGGAGCCAGAGCCTGGAGATTTTGTTCAAGCCAGTGCCCTGCCTCCTACCCCAAAGATCAGTGGTTTGGTTCAGGGATCTAAACACTCCTTGTTTTAGTTTTCCAACTGATGTTTTGCCAAAAAAAAAAAAAAAAAAGCAGAACGTGGCCCTATTTGTCCATAACACTCAGAGACTCATAGACTTTAAGGTCAGAAGGGACCATCATGATCATCTAGTCTGACCTCCTGCACATTGCAGGCCACAGAACCTCACCCATCCACTCCTGTAATAGGCCCCTAATCTCTGGCTGAGTTACTGAAGTCCTCAAATCAGAATTTAAAGACTTCAAGTTACAGAGAATCCACCATTTACACTAGTTTAAACCTGCAAGGTGACCCAAGCTCCACGGTGCAGAGGAAGGAGAAAAGCCCCCAGGGTATCTGCCAATTTGACCCAGATGAAAATTCCTTCCTGACCCCAAATATGGTGATCAGTTAGATCCTGAGCATGTGGGCAAGATCCCCTGGCAGATACTTGGGAAAGAATTCTCTGTAGTAACTCAGAGCCCTCCCCACTTAGTGTCCAGTCTCCAGCATTGGGGATTTTTGCTACTGGCAGTCGCCAATTGAACTGCAAGTGGTTATAAAGGTATCAGGTACTTTCCATAAGATATGGGGTGCTAACCACAGTGTCTTGTCCAAACCCTAACTTTCTACTTAAATCCCACCTGCAGTTTCAGCAGAATTCTGTATTGGTCTCTCCCAGTTCTAAAACCCTGGGCAGAGTTGGTTTATACAGTTGAATGGCTGCTGTGTTTCATCCCAGTGGTGACTGCATTCAGAAGCTGGGAAAGTGATCCCTAGATTTCACAGATCAGTAATTACTTTTTAAAGTATTTGGAGAAGGTTTGGGATGAAAAGTGCTATATTAACACAATATCCGACATCCACTAAAACCAGTTCCTGAGCTGCTCACCTGCAGCAGCTTTCTCCTTCCACTATCTGCTCTACCTCCATGCCCCGACTCTGGGGCAGAGTAGCACCAGAGCAAAATGTCCACTGTAGTAAGACATTTGTGCCACTCTGGCTCATCTTAATCTTCAGAAACTAAATGACTGCTTGCAAAGAAAATTATATTTTTGGGGAGGGATAGCTCAGTGATTTGAGCATTGGCCTGCTAAACCCAAGGTTGTGAGTTCAATCCTTGAGGGGGCCACTTAGGGATCTGGGGCAAAATCAGTACTTGGTCCTGCTAGTGAAGGCAGGGGGCTGGACTCAATGACCTTTCAAGGTCCCTTCCAGTTCTAGGAGATAGGATATCTCCATTAATTTTTTAATTTAATATTGGTAGGTGAAGGCATTCATAGCCTCATCCTCTTCAAAGTTTAACCCTGCAAAAATGGTTGCACCGTAGCAAATATACAAAAGGGGAGATTTTCAAAGACAAAGGGCAGTTAGATCGATGAGAAAGTCAATGGGAGTTAGGCAGCTAACTCCCAGTTGTGTCTTTTAAAATCTCCCCAAGACTACCAAAATTGTGCCAAATAAGTTTTCCACGACTAATGGATTTAACTGGTCTTTCACATACACACAGATATCATACTTGCCCAAACTACTGTGCAAACGATACACATATTAGTGCGTGAGCATTTGCAGACTTTAATATTTCAATAAACAAGTCCTTAACAGCCTGATCCAAAAAACCTTGGAAGTCATTGGGAGTCCTTCCATTAATTTCAATGGGCTTTGGATCAGCCCGTAAAAGATTATCAATTGCTAAGCCCCTTGTGCTGCAGCAGGGTTTAACTCAGATTCCTATAGGACATACTCCTCTACTTTTTTCCTGTTGTCTATTAAAATTTGCATTCACACTACAGCACTTTGAAGTCAAATGTTTCCCCATGGATGTTTCTGATGTTTATCCTTCTTTGCTAAGGAGAATGCTCCTTTATATAACACACCTTGTCGCCTCTATCCAAACTCTACTATCCTGCATAGAAAGACGATCTTTTTCTGTTATGGTGGTTGTTACAAAAATGTTAAAGATAACATGAGAGGAATAGATTGAGGGTTTAGAGGTAGCAAAATCCTCGTCCACAAAGGATCATGGTGCGGGTACTGGTAATTGAAAGCATGGCCCAAACAAATATGTGCATGTTGAGAGGCAGGAATAAGGACAATCTTTTACTGACCAAAGCTACTCAAAAAATGGAACATTTTTGCAAACTTTTTGAGAATTTTTGTATTGAAATTTCAACAAACAAAACATTGAAATTTTGAAAATGTTCAGCTCTCTCGGCTAGTGATTTCCCTGGCTGACTTGGTGGCAGTGCCCAGCTCTGCTCACTTGAAAGGCTGATCAGCCCAATAGAGGGCCCGAGACACTGAGCACCCTAACTCACAATGAAGACAATCCAGGCAATAAGTAAAGCTGAGGATTTGGAAGTATCATTTTCATATCAGAGCTGTGACTGAGGCTCCAACTCTCCTATCTAAGGGGAAAGAAATGAGTATAAACATTTTATTAAAAATTTTATGGAAGCTAACATTTTAATTGGTAGCATTGTAGCAATTTGCATTACAGTTTTCTGCAGTGCGTCTTTTTGGAGCCATACACTGCCGTCAGTTACACTTATGTAATTGAAGGCTGAACCAGGTCGATTGAGCAGTATTTTCCAAAGCAATCAGCACTGGTCTAACTCTGCTCCTATTACAGTTTTATGATTGACTTTAATGGAAGCAGAGCTAAGCACTTTTGAAAATTCCACCCATTGTATTTAAGAGGTGTAGCATGTAAGTCATATGAGGAAGATCTAGCTAAGAAATGTAGTGATTTGAATAATAAGGCCGGTGGCAGTAGAGAGGAGAGTGTGTCAAAAGATGGCAGTTGTAAATGGAATGAGTTTAAGACAAATGAAGTTAGAAGGAGGGTAAGGTGGTAAATCAGGGCACTGGACTGGCCACAATCAAAAAGCTTATGATGGTGGGGACACCGCAGAAGTCAAAAAGATGGTCGGATGCCAAAGAAAATAATGCAAACCCAACCAAGGTCAGTCAGACCTAGATGCCGACCCGCAACTAGGCAGGACGTCGTACACAAGTATATGACATGGGCTTAATGGAGCAACAAGTCATGGACAGGAATGAATGGCAATGCTGTACTGTTCCCTGGGTCTGCAAAGATGCTTTGGGATGAAAAGAAGGTGAAAGAGCATACAGCAAAGGCAAGCTCCCAGATAGACACAATTTATGTGGAAGCAAAAAGGACAAATCTAAGGACTATACCACTATACTTTATGGAAATTATCCCCATTTCCTGTCCACAAAAAAGTACCTCTCAGCTGATATTTTAACTTGACTATTCCTCAGAGTTAGCTTTTTTTTTTCTATTATTAAAAACAAGAGTGTAGTTGTGGCTTTGTTGAACAGAGAAATGGATTTACTTATTTTTAGCCATTGCCAAGCCACTTTTCAGCTCACACTGTATGGAAATACACATAAAAGAGGATTTTTAGCACTATGATGGACCGTGTAATGGCTGGGTGCATTATAGTGTGCAACCCTGGATCTCACTCATTCTCCCTCCGACTCTCTCTCTCTCTCTTTCTGCTACACCTAATGAACAAGTTTAAAAGGATCAAACCACTGAGTGGATAATGTACCTGGTGCACTCTCTCAAAGTATCTTTTTCTTGCTTTCTACTATAGTAAACAAGTTAAAAAATGCAGTAGAGAGGAAAATTGCTAGTGACACATTCGACCTCACTAGCTCTTCTACATTACCACAAGTTGTAAAAAAGCCACTCTGAACAGCACAGAACTTCAGTTATTACAATTAAAAGGTTTGGAGTAACAATTTTAAAGTGGCAGATGTATAACACATGATTTTTAACGGAAATCTCCAGATACAAGCACTCTATTTTCTGTACAAGATGTACGTAGCCTGGAATAGTTAAATGCTTATCATAGCAGATATATACCAGAGCTGAGGATGATGTGAACGTATTACTGTAACAGGATTTGCTATTAAAATGAATTAGCAGTAGAGCTATGCAAATCATAAAATACTGTTTCAATAGACCCCAATTTTTGTTTTGATTTCTCAGTGAAAAAACAGACCTCCCCCCACATTTTGTTGTGATTTCAGATCATTTTTAACCAATTTTTTTAAAAAAGCAAAGGCAATTTGGAAATGCGATTCACAAAACCACTGAAGAAGGAGGAGGTGGTGCTGCTGCTGCTGTCCCCCTTATAGCCCTGGGATTAAAGTAGTCACCTGGGAAGTGACAGACCCAGCTTTAAATCCCCATTCTGCCTGATTTGGAGTAGGACTTAAACCTGGGTCTCTCTGACCCAAGAACCTCTTTAATGACAATTAGCAAGGGGGTGCAGAGGGGTTACAGGAATCTCCTGATTCTCATATGTACATTTTAGTTCACCAAAGAATCTCATGTGAGGTCTCAAATGAAAGCCGGTGTGATACTGGTCATCAATATGATTGTGAAATGAGTGTACAGATACTATGTAACTAAGGAGTTACATACATACATACATACATATATATATATATAAAAAAACTATGTTCTTAAAGTTTGTGTATGGGGATTGGGCCCCAGTATAGGTGGAAAAAAAGGTTTTCTGTTAGATGAGAGATGTTTAACCATCTATCTGTTCACACCCAAATTGAGCATGGGGCTACTGCAACCAGTCTGAACTGAATGCAAATGAAGAATTGTGGTGAATTCAGAAGGGAAAACAGTAGGGGAGAGAGAATCTTATCTGAAGATAAACTTCAAAGATTTGGTTTACTGTATTTGGGGGGCAAAGACAACCTGTCACCCTTCACTGAGGAAGTCAAAAGATGGTACTTTTGCTTCATGAAAAAGGGGCCTCAACCAGTTTGGGTGAAAGCCCTGGAGATAACTTTGGGTGAGACAAACTTCAGTAGGAAAGAGCCTAACTTGTTAGTTAAGTTTAGTCTCTAAAGAGAGTGTTATAATTCAGTTGTATATGTAACCGTTAGTTTCCAATATTTTTACTCACTATTACTTGCATCTGTTCTTTGATAATAAACGTATTCTTGTTTTCACTGTAAATATATGCAAGTGCTGTGGAGTTAAGCAAAGTGCTGGTTCTGAGCTGAATCTTACAAGCTGGTGTGCACTGATCCCTTGGGAATAGCAGGCCTGGTAATTCTGCGAGTGTTCAGTTGATAAGGGGCTGAACACTGCAGGGAATGCTCCAAGGTCTTGGGGTTTGGCCTATGCTTACCTGGAAAGTAGTGCTAGTGCTGCCAGAGGCTGGTGGTTTCAGGGAGCTGAATCACACTAGGTACAAACGAGACTGCTTCATGCTAAGGGCAGGTAGTGATGAGGGGCCTCAGAACCTGGGGTACTTCTGGGGAGTGTCACAGTGGCATAGGCAGGGCCTGGCACTCAGTTTGCTGGTTAGCTAACTCCAAGCACATATCCACTAGATTCTGGGAAATTCACAAGTGAGAAGGTTGGTAACAGACAAAGAAAAGGTTACAGTTATTTTCTGTTTGTTTATTTTGGGTAAGGGAAACATAACACAGGAAAGTATGAGTAAGCAAGATAGATGGCAAAGAAATCAGACTGATCTACCAAAAGGGACTGAGCACAAGGGTAGAACAGGCTTAGAAGAACAATATGACACAATTCTCAGTGAGGCAGCCATGCAAACTAGCCGAGATGGAGGTTCAGAAGCTGGAAATAGTGAAGCGGACCAAAAATCTGGAAATAGAAGCTGATAAGCAAAAGTTGGAAGCAAAGAAGCAAAAACAGGTAGCAGAAATAGCAGCACACCAGAGACCTGGAGCTAGAAGACAAAAAGCACATAGCCCGAGAAGCAGAAGCCCAAGAAAAACAGAAAGAGAGGCAAAAAAGAGAGGAGAGGCTACGTGCCACGAGTATACCTGAAAAACAAGGGCAAACCCCTTAGGTTCCAGTACTCCTTTTCTCCAAGGAGCACATGGCTAGGAAAAACTCTCCCCCAGATCTCCTATCTCCCCCCAAATTTTTTTGGCCAACCCATTCATCAAATGTGACATGAGTACATGCCTAATTTCAGTCAACCCCAAACTGCCTTTTTCAGCGAACAAACTATTCATTGGGAAAGTTTCATCCAAATCTAGTTAGCATCCCTCTTAATAGGAGCACAGATATTGCCACTGTGGTCAATCTAGGACAGTAGCCTGGCAGTAGTCAGTTGTACATGCTTCAGAGGAAAATGCAAGAAACCCTGCAGTAGACAGTTATGGAATAATCTGCTCTTAGGGAAAGTTTCCTCCTTCCTCCCTGTAGAAGAGACTGGCTTATGCCCTGAAGCATTAGGGTTAATATCCCTTTCAAAGCTCAGCCTTGTCTCATAATATACTATTAATACCTTTGGTATCTTCATTATACATATACATGTTTTTGTGTTTTGAGTCCAGCTAAACTCTTGCCTTTGATGACATCCTCTGGCAATGAGTTCCACAGGCTGCAAAAGTTATCGGGTTTTCAGTGTGTGCGACAGTGTTCTATTTCAACTTACGTCTGCTTTCTCTTATATTATGAGAAGGATGAATAGAAGCTCCTGATCTACCTTTTCTATACCAGCCATCATTTTTCACACTTTTATCATGTTCCATTTTATTCATCTCCTCTGTGATGTAAACACTCCCAATCATTTTGATCTCTCTTCACACAAGAGCTTTTCTGCCTGAATCATTCTTATCACCCATTCCTATCCCCTTCTAGTAAGGCACAATTGGGAGGTATATTCTGATGCCTCCAGTCTGTTTAAACATCATTTCCTATGCTGCTAATTGGGAGTTTTGCTAATTGTGAAGGAGATCCTCATGGAAACAAAATCTTCTTTCGGTTTTTTAGCTCAATAGTGTACATACCAAAAACAACTTAAATTGTGAATATTTAGTGTCTGAGAATGCCCAGTTTTCTGTTTAGGGTAAAAATCCCTTTTCTTTAAGGAAGCAGATGTGATGCTTCATCAGTGCCTGCTGCTTATTCCTCATTTGAAGACCTGAACCTTTGTGTGTGGCATCATAATTATTTCCAGAACACTAACTATGTGGTTATTCAGAGCAGATTAGAACTTTTGGTGAGGAATAAGCACCAGGAGCTGATGAACTCTTAAGCAAAACAAGATTTATAAGAGTGAAATACAGAAAATGAGATACACCTCTACCCCGATAGAACACTGTCCTCGGGAGCCAAAAAACCTTACCGCGTTATATCGAACTTGCTTTGAACTGCTGGAGCGCGCAGCCCACCCCCCACCCCCCAGAGTGCTGCTTTACTGCGTTATAGCCGAATTCGTGTTTTATCGGGTCACATTATATTGGGGTAGAGGTGTACATGTAGAAGAATCCTCTCCAAAATATTTCCATTGAATTCAATGGACTTTGGGTTAAGCCCAGAAAGCTTTTCAAAATTCACTATGATGCAACAGTGGGCCTTAGGGGAGCTGATCCAGCTTCTATTGAATGGCAAAACTCCCATTTTTTGTAGAAACAAGGCCAAGTCCATGGAGCAAGTTTACAGGTGAGATGAGTCCTGGCCTCGCTTGTGCAGATGCAATCTGGAACTGATTGGGGGTGCAAGTCTAAGCACTCACATCTTGACACTCACAAGAAGAGGCAATCCTTCAGAAAACTGACCTTGTGTCTTTAAACTCCTCTTGTATTATTGTTTCTAAATCTGGAAGAAAAACCTGAAAGCAGCAGGCTGCGGTATCTGGTAATTATATTCTCTCAAATTCTTTCCAATAATTAGTGGATCAAGCATCCTCTACAAATGGATATTGGGCCAAGCTCTGCGGTGGGGCAATCCGATCGACTTCAGCAGAATTACGCCAGGGATGATGTTTCCCAGTACGTTTATTTTCTGCAGATAATTCACTCTGGCGGATAGTTTGCTCCCTGCACTGCTCTAGCCTGAAATCCTCTTTCAGTGCAATTGCTATTTGCTAGCTTGCACGGGTGCATCCAGTTTATCCACCCCTAACTCAGAAAATTCAAAACACCCCCGTGCCAGGAAAATGAATTTGTTCAATAAGCACTGCAGTGTCAACTCTACTAACTCTGTAATGCTGGAAAACAAAGCTGGGAATTATGCTTTGCTTTTTAGTCATCAATAAAACCTTATAAATCTCTAAGTACTCAAAAATTTCACTGTGCAAAAACTGATACTCAGGCAATTCTAACTTAGAACATTCAAACTGCTTTTTAACCGAACAACAAATGAAGCTAATATGTATTGACTACATTAACAATTCATAAATGCACAAAGGAGAAATAAAGAAGCTTTATAGTTCTGTCATGTCTTTGAAGCATTGATTACATTCTGTAGATGCTGGTCTGTCACTCTAGCAGTTATTCAATAAGTCTAGCGTTTGTCTGTCAGTGTCTTTTGTCATTGCTCTGACTGTCCTGCTCCTTCTCAGGTTGGCAGCTATTTCGAAAAATGAACTGTCACCATGAGATAATCAATTAATCAAGCATGAATTGTTTGACCGAGTCATCTAATGAATGTTAACATGAAAACACTTGTCAGACACTTTGCAGGCTGTAGAGTTTGTATAGTCATGTTCCATGAGTGGGGAGCAGCCTGGCACTGCAGCCCATTAGATGGACCTGACTCAGTTTGTTGGACGTAACTTACAAGCATTTCTTTAAAACAACATGGCTAAATATTTCATCACTGGCTCTTCTTTCGCGGTCCAATCCTGTTCTATAGGAGTGGAGGTGGGTCATCACCTTGCAGAAGGCACTTGATGCCTCACAGCATTGAGCCTCGTGTACAGTATCTCACATACAGGAGTGGAAGGCTAATGCATTTACATGAGCCATTAACCTTTCTTTAACATAAGAGCAATTTACATGCTAAACACCACTATAATTGTAGGTGCTACAATGCCCCTAAAATTCTTTTGGTATTTCAATAATAAACCTCATTTCCCAGGGATTTATAACTCTGTCATTTTAATGGCAAAACCATGTTAAAGGTCTCTATGAAGATTTGCTTTTTAATTTGTACAAATAATTGCCTAAATCACCTTAGTTGTCTTTAGCACTAGAGAGAGAATAACTACCTCAGCAGGCAGCATATAATGTCTGCTGAGTTCTGTGGGATCCTGTGGGAAGAGAAGTGGTGAGTAAAAAAAATTGTCAAATATCTTATGAAGATTTTTTTCAAATCTGGCTGCGTAAAGTTAGACTTTCAAATCCTTATTTGGGTAAAACAAATTACAGTAAAAGTTTGGTTATCCGGCATGTTGGGGAATAGGGGGTGCTGCTTAATCAAAAAATTCGGTTAACTAAGAGTTATACTTACCAATGGAATACCAATTTTCAAAGAATTAGAATACAATAAAATGAATAAAGTATAAAATAGTAGACAGGTACTCACCGAACCAGTAGTAGTACTGCACTGCAGAGTGGTTGGTTTCTTGAAGCCCTTAGGTGTATACGGGTAACGTTTTCTATACAGTAGGTACATATCACTATGGGCAGTGCATGGCGAACACACATATCACTAAAAATACACTTAACGCTAAACCTATACTGAACATAATTTAATCTTTCTTTGATGAGTCAGAAGGCACTTCAGGATCTTGCAGTGCCTCAGGGTCATCATTATCTACATCTATTATCATTGTAGATTAGAAGGTGTAGGAGATTGGGCTGAATCTGTAATGACCTCATGACACACCCTAGAAGCTGCTCTTTTGAATAAATCCCTGATATCAGCTTGCTTACTTGCCTTCTGCCCCTTTTGCATAAAAGTAGATGCAGAATGTGCAATTGCATCTCCTCCTGGGCAATATTCTAGTCCCAGTTACTAGATTGAAGATTTGTATTGGGAGAGATCAGAAATGCTGGTTAATAGAGTTTTCCAGTTGATAAAGTGCCAGATAACATAGCTTTTACTGTATTGGATTTTTAAAAGTGCTGAATAGAAGTGGTTAAAACAATTTATTATATTATATATAAGAGAGAGAGAGACACACACACACAGAGAGAGAATACTTTTTTAGCTAGAACAGAAACTTTTTGGCTTCCAACAACTGAAAACCAAAATTTTTCAGTTTGTAGTTGTCAAAAGCTGCAAAGTTTTAGTTTTTGGCTTTTTGATGAATATTCTAAAATGTTTAAAAAGTTAAAATAAAATAAATTAATTTTCCTCAAACAAAATCAAATACGTTTTGTGAAAACTTCTAGGCCTGACCACCCAATAGCTCCCATTGAACTGAATAGGGGTTGCTGGGTATCCAGCACTTTTGAAAATCAGGTACCTACATAAGGATTGAAAATTCTAACTTTAGGCAGGCTGGTTGTAAAATAGTTTATTCATAATAATACACTGTATTGTGCCCGTTTTTAAGCAGAACTATCCACTGATTCAGTTCTGCTGGGAACTGTTGGCATGTTGTAGTCAAATGTCAGAGGGACTCCAGCATGCAGGAAGCATTTAGAATATGCCCCTTTATTTTTTAGAGTTCATGGGTGTCCTTTGCTGGTTTTTTTTAAGTAATGCATGACTGAGAGGTTTCAATTACAGAACAATAACTACTAACCCTGCCATGGGCATTATGGGCTAGATTTTCAAAATTAGGCACTCAAAATTGCATGCACACATTTGCATTCAAATAAACATTGTGTGTATATATGGGCACAAATCATGTATTTGCATGTCCATGTGACAGTGCGGCATACGCATGTGCAAGTACCTATCCTTCACTCTGTATCTGCACATATGAATTAGGCACATGTAAATATTTGCATACTATTGCATGCACACAACTTTGAAAAGTCTGACTGTTATGGAGTGAATTTGGATTACTGTTTCTCATGGTTTAAAGGAGGTGAGCAGCCCTCAGTGGTGAAAGAACAGGTTAAGGACTATTTAGAAAAGCTGGGCATGCACAAGTCCATGGGTGCAGATCTAATGCATCCGAGGGTGCTGAGGGAGTTGGCTGATGTGACTGCAGAGCCACTGGCCATTATCTTTGAAAATTTATGGCGATTGGAGGAGGTCGTGAATGATTGGAAAAAGGCGAATATTGTGCCCATCTTTAAAAAAGGGAAGAAGGAGAATCTGGGGAACTACAGATCGGTCAGCCTCACCTCAGTGCCTGGAAAAATCATGGAGCAGGTCCTCAAGGAATCCATTTTGAAGCACTTGGAGAAGATGATGATCAGGAACAGTTAACTTGGATTCACCAAGGGCAAGTCATGCCTGACCAACCTGATTCCCTTCTATGATGAGATAACTGGCTCTGTGGATGTTGGGAAAGTGGTGGACATGATATATCTTGAATTTAGCAAAGTTTTTGATAGGGTCTCCCACAGTATTCTTGCCAGCAAGTTAAAGTAATATGGGCTGGATGAATGGACTATAAGGTGGATAGAAAGCTGGCTAGATTGTTGGGCTCAATGGGTAGTGATCAATGGCTCGATGTCTAGTTGGCAGCCGGTATCAAGTAGAGTGCCCCAGGAGTCGGTGCAGGGGCCAGTTTTGTTCAACATCTTCATTAAAGATCTGGATGATGGGATGAATTGCACCCTCAGCAAGTTCATGGATGAAACTAAGCTGGGGGGAGAGGTAGATAGACTGGAGGGTAGGGAAAGGGTCCAGAGTGACTTAGACCAATTGGAGAATTGGGCCAAAAGAAATCTGACTAGGTTCAACAAGGACAAGTGCAGAGTCCTGCACTTAGGACAAAAGAATCCCATGCACTGCTACAGGCAGGGGACTGACTGGCTAAGCGGAAGTTTTGCAGAAAAGGACCTGGGGATTACAGTGAACAAGAAGCTAGATATGAGTCAGGAGTGTGCCCTTGTTGCCAAGAAGGCTGACAGCATATTGGGCTGCATTAGTAGGAGCATTGCCAGCAGATCGAGGGAAGTGATTATTCCCCTCTATTTGGCATTGTTGAGGTCACATCTGGAGTATTGCATCCAGTTTTGGGGCCCTCACTACAGAAAGGATGTGGACAAATTGGAGAGAGTCTAGTGGAAGGCAATGAAAATTAGTAGGGGTCTGGGGTGCATGATTTATGAGGAGAGACTGAGGGAAGTGGGCTTATTTAGTCTGCAGAAGATAAGAGTGAGGGGGAATTTGATAGCAGCCTTCAACTACCTGAAGGGGGGTTCCAAAGGGGATGGAGCTAGGCTGTTCTCAGTGGTGGCAGATGACAGAACAAGAAGCAATGGTCTCAAGTTGCAGTGGGGGAGGTATAGGTTGGATATTAGGAAAAACTATTTCACTAGGAGGGTGGTGAAGCACTAGAATGGGTTACCTAGGGAGGTGGTGGAATCTCCATCCTTAGAGGTTTTTAAGGCCTGGCCTGACAAAGCCCTTGCTGGGATGATTTAGTTGGGGGTTGGTCCTGCTTTGAGGACCGGCTTTAGTTGGTCCTGCTTTAGTTGGGGTTGGTCCAACCCTAATCTTCTATGATTCTATGAACACAAGTGTCTTGGATGAAACGATTTGTAAAGGCGGCATAAAAAGTGTTATAATGGGCAGATTGTGTTCAGCTCCAAATTCCTTATGAATTTTAGTAATTCTACCACAATGATCTTTTCAGAAAACTGCTATTTTAATGATAATGACTTTTACATAGTAACTTTCTTCATGGGAATGGCATATATTGACCAAATGTATTGTAAAAGCACAAATGCATATGTACTTTCACGTACATGTATTACATTTAAGCCAGTAAATGTGTGTTTATGAAAGTCAAAATTGCAAGCATAAAGGTATATATGTGAACAACCTAACCAGCAGATGAATTCTGAGGATTTGCCTACCATAGAAATTAACACACAAATGTGTAAGCATGCTTAGGTATGCAAGTGTTTGAAAAATTCAGGGATATTTCACCAACTGCATGGTTTCTTTAGTTAAAAAAGAAAAGCAAATCCTGGAATCTGCACCTTGTTATGTGAAATCTGCAATGACATACTTCCAGCCTAATGACCAAATACTTTGAATGTACTGTGGGGAACTTCTAATGCAGTGATCTTACTTGCAGAGGTTCTAGAGACAAAAATGTTGCATTAATCTATTCTCACACTGGGTAATAGGACTACTAGAGCCTCTCCGGGGATAGTGCTTGGAGTGTGCTATAGACCGCCGGGATCGACCCAAGATATGGATAAGGAACTATTTAATGTGTTTAGAGAAGTAATTACTAATAGAAACTGTGTAATTATGGGGGACTTTAACTTCCCAGATATAGATTGGGGCACAAACGCTAGTAGTAATAATAGGGCTCAGATGTTCCTAGATGTGCTTGCTGATCAATTCCTTCATCAAGTGGTAGCTGAACCGACGAGGGGGGAGGCCATTTTAGATTTGATTCTGGTAAGTAGTGAGGACCTCGTTGAGGAAGTGGTAGTGGGGGACAATTTGGGCTCCAGTGATCATGAGCTAATTCGGTTTAAAATACATGGGAGGAGTAACAGAATTAAGTCAAAGACTAGGGTTTATAATTTTAAAAAGGCCAATTTTAACAAATTAAGGGGACTGGTAAGGGAAGTGGATTGGGCAAACGTATTAATGGATCTAAAGGCAGAAGAAGCCTGGGATTACTTCAAGTTAAAGATGCATGAGCTGTCGGAGGCCTGCATTCCAAAAAAGGGAAAAAGATTACAAAGCAGGAGATTTAGACCGAGCTGGATGAGCGACCGACTCAAAGGGGCGATTAGGAAGAAACAGAAAGCGTACAAAGAGTGGAAGAGGGGAGGGATTAGTAAAGAAACTTACCTTAGCGAAGTCAGAGAATGTAGAAATAGAGTGAGAAAGGCCAAAGGCCGAGTAGAGTTGGACCTAGCGAGGGGAATTAAAAGCAATAGTAAGAGGTTTTACAGCCACATAAATAGGAAGAAAGCAAAGAAAGAAGAAGTGGGACCGCTGAAGACTATTGCCGGAGAGGAGATTAAAGACAATCTAGGCATGGCGCAATATCTCAATGAATATTTTGCATCGGTGTTTAATGAGGCCAATGAAGGTATTAGGGATACTAGCACCACTACAGAGGGGCATTCAGGATGGGGGATTACCGTATCCGAGGTAGAAACAAAACTTGAATGCCTTAATGGGGCTAAGTCGGGAGGACCGGACGATTTTCATCCGAGAATATTGAAGGAATTGGCACGGGAAATAGCAGGCCCGTTAGCGATAATATTTAATGAATCTGTAAACTCGGGGGTGGTCCCGTTAGACTGGAGAATAGCTAATGTGGTTCCTATTTTCAAGAAAGGGAAAAAAAGTGATCCGGGTAACTACAGGCCTGTTAGTTTAACATCTGTAGTGTGCAAGGTGTTAGAGAAAATTCTGAAAGAGAAACTAGTTGAGGACCTGGAGGTTAGTGGCAATTGCGATAAATTACAACATGGTTTTACGAAGGGCAGATCGTGCCAAACGAATCTGATCTCCTTCTTTGAGAAAGTAACGGATTTATTAGATAAGGGAAATGCGGTGGACCTAATATACCTGGATTTCAGTAAAGCGTTTGATACTGTACCCCATGAGGAATTATTGGTTAAACTGAAAAACATGAGGATCGATATGAAAATCCAGAGGTGGATAAGGAATTGGTTAATGGGGAGAATGCAGCGGGTCGTATTAAAGGGTGAACTGTCGGGTTGGAGGGAGGTTACTAGTGGAGTGCCTCAAGGTTCGGTTTTGGGACCCATTTTATTTAATTTATTTATAACTGACCTCGGGACCGATTGCAGGAGTGGGCTGATAAAGTTTGCGGATGATACGAAGGTGGGAGGCGTTGTAAATTCGGAGGAGGATAGGGATATCCTGCAGGGAGACTTGAATGAGCTTGTGAATTGGAGTATCAGGAATAGGATGAAATTTAATAGTAAAAAGTGTAAGGTGATGCATTTGGGGATGACTAATAAAAATTTTAGTTACAAGATGGGGACGCATTGGTTAGAAGTAACGGAAGAGGAGAAGGACCTAGGGGTCCTGGTAGACCGCAGGATGACTATGAGTCGACAATGCGACGTGGCGGTGAAAAAAGCCAATGCTGTCTTGGGATGCATTAGGCGAGGTATATCTAGTAGGGATAAGGAGGTCCTGCTTCCGTTGTAGAAGGCGCTGGTGAGACCTCATTTGGAGTACTGTGTGCAGTTCTGGTCTCCCATGTTTAAAAAAGATGAACTTAAACTGGAACGGGTGCAGAGAAGGGCCACTAGGATGATCAGAGGAATGGAAAACCTGTCGTATGAAAAGAGACTAGAGGAGCTTGGGTTGTTTAGTCTGACAAAGCGAAGGCTGAGGGGGGATATGATTGCTATCTTTAACTATATTAGAGGGATTAATACGAGGGAGGGAGAAGAATTATTCCAGCTTAGTACTAATGTGGATACGAGAACGAATGGATATAAACTGGCCGTGGGGAGGTTCAGGCTTGAAATTAGACGAAGGTTTCTGACCGTCAGAGGGGTGAAATATTGGAACGGCCTTCCGAGGGAAACGGTGGGGGCGACGGACCTGTCTGGTTTTAAGATTAAGTTAGATAAATTTATGGAGGGAATGGTTTAATGGTAAAACATAGTAGTCAAGGAAAACCAAGAAATGGTAGGTAAATTGTATAATGGCTGACAGGGGTCAGGCTGGAGACTCTTGCCTATATGCTCGGGGTCTTACTGATCGCCATATTTGGGGTCGGGAAGGAATTTTCCTCCAGGGCAGATTGGCTGAGCCTCTGGAGGTTTTTCGCCTTCCTCCGCAGCATGGGGCAGGGATCTCTAGCAGGAGGGTTTCTGCCAATTGAAGTCACCTAAAACAGGATTGGGGACTTCAACAGCAGAGTCCAGGGAAGGGGTAGGGACGGTTTTATGGCCTGCAGCATGCAGGGGGTCAGACCAGATGATCATAATGGTCCCTTCTGACCTTAAAGTCTATGAGTCTATGAGTAAGTGAGTTGAGAATGTACCTGTTCCTTTGTGACATTCCAAGTGACACGATAGAGTTAATCTAAGCATAGAAAGCTATTGGGAATGGAAATGACAGACTGGGACACAACACTCCCCACTGCGCACACAAAAGGGGTCTGTAACAGCACTGAAAACATTCTTCCTGATGATTTAATTCTAGACATACTATTTACTTCATTTTTGAACACATTATTTGTACTGGAATATTTGCATCTAATGCACTTTATGTATTGTAAACAAATGAAATCATTTTCTAAAATAAAAAAGAGACTAAATTTATAATAAACCTTAGACTTCCATTAACTTTTGGTTTTCCACAAGCCCATTGTAAGGTCTGCCAGAGAACAGCTCTTTGATAATTGAAATTGATTTTTTAATATTATTGCCACTTCTCTGGATTTTATAGGACTTCATGAGTGACAGGACAGTGCAGCATGTTTCATTCATGTCTTGGATCTCAGATTTGCAATCTAAGCACTCTTTGTGAATATCTGTGAAATTAAGATGCACGTAGAGTCATGTTTATTTCCTGAAGATGGAGAAAAGGCTTTTGGAAGAAAGCCAAGACACAATATCTCTGGCTAGGATGCATAAGAAAATCTAAATATGATCTCTTCAGTCTATGTTCTGTAAAATAAAACAAAACACCATAATACTGGGCTCAGAAAAGGAATCAGAAGTTCAGGAGGGTAGGACCACCAATGGCTACTAGCCAAGATGGTTCGGGATGCAACTCATGCTCTGGGTGACCCTAAACTTGTAACTGGACAACAGGGGATGGATCACTTGATAAGTTGTGTTCTGTTCATTCCCTCTGGGGCATTTGGCATTGGCCACTGTCAGAAGACAGGATACTAGACTAGTGTGACTGTTCTTATGTTCTTACAGCAAGAAGAAAAGATGTTCAAGTGCAAACAGAAGTGTATTGGTTAATGCAGCAACCATGTTTGGGTCGGTCAGTTCTTCCTTTCTTATCACAGGGCCTGATTCTCATTTAAACTAGAGCTCTTTTATGCTGTAATTTGCATCCATTTTAAAGCCCATTTATACAGCCAGAATGGAATGAAGGGGCCTTACTATAAGTGAGAATAAGGCCCACAGAGTGTATATGTCTTTTGTATAATAGCCCTAAATCTTCAAATATTACTAACATCTTCTATTTATGAGACAGAGGCCCAGATTAGAAGCCTAAGTCCCATTAATTTCAAATACCTTTGAGGATGCCTAAATACCTTTGAGGATCTGGGCCATAGTGCCACATCATGGCCATCATATACGCTGCTTCCTTTGAATTTACCAAAGTCAATGGGAGTTGGACATAAGCTTGAGGATGGAATATCATCCATTTCATATATTAGTCTTTTTTTCTTTTTTCACATGTAATAACTATTCTCTTGGATATTCAAGCAAGACACTTCTACATTGATAATGGATATTCTGTAGTTTTGGTTTTGCACTTGGGTGCATAATGTTCGCAATTTCAGTACAACTATAAAAATGGAAAGCATAACAAACATTAAATACATCTGACCATGACTTTAATGGTACTGCACAATGTATATGTCAGTGCAGAATTTAGTCTGTAATACTGAGTATTCCAGACCGTCCAACTGACCATAACACCTGATTTACCATCCTGTGGTGGACTTAGCTCAGTTCCAACTGGACTGCAGCCTGATTACATACATTCAGCAAACACAATTCAAACGGTACCATTGCTGAAAGATGATCAAGATTAAATGTGCATGAAGACTGTGTCCCATCGGTACCTATGAACACCATCTTTTTCATCAGCGTTTACTTGTATTTATGAAATAGCAATGAAATCCCTGACACATGCAGTGTTGCTGTCATAATTTTTTTTTAACCCCTTGCCAAAAAGCACCTGGCTCTGGGAGCTCCCCATGTCACTTACTTATGACAAAATAGTCTGTATATATTCTACATGAATGGTTCCAATAACCTCTTGTAGCATCAAGCTGGTGAGAACTCATCTGTCTACACATGTGTTATTTGCCTACCAACCTAGTATATTTTGTTAACCACCAGGTTAACAGGTCAGAGAATGTGATGTATTTTTAATGAGCATCCAAATCCATTTCCATACCTTCTAACATGCCCAGCACATCTATAAATCAGTATCTTTTGGAGGGACTTTTTGGAAAAGGTTTGACTTAAGCCGTGATCCTGCAAACACTTTCATACACGTTTAGCTTCAATCATGTGTGTACTCCTACTCAAGACAACAGAAATAAATGAATATTTATATAGTATTTAGTAGTAAGGCAAGGACAGTAAGGTTCATTTGCCACATATAAAATGGATGAGCATTATAAGAGAGAGAGAAATTGAAGCAGAATTGCAATAACTACTACTGCTAAACAAACAGCAGCTGGTGGCGGCTAGAAAGAGAGATTTGTGTAACTAGTTCAGGACTTTTCCCAGCAATCAGAAAATTATTCCATCTCTTTTGGTGACCATCTATATTTCAGCTTCTCCATCTTTATACGTTTATTCTTGTGTGTGCACACGAATGAAGGTGAAGGACTCCAAAAGGAATTATTGAGTGCACTTCCTATTTCCAGTCCTACTCACGGTTTTCTTCTTTCAACAAAAGCAACATTTTCAAACAGCTGTGCCTAAAGTTGGGCCTTTAGATAAGCTTTGTCCTGATTTTCAGAGGAGCAGAGCACCGACAGCTCTCATGGAAGACAATAGGAACTGCAGGAACTTTGAAAATCAGAGCACTTTGATTTAGGTGCCTTCATTTGAAGAATAACAAAAGCCACTGTGTAATTAAACTACCAATACATTTTAAAGGCTACCTGCAGCCCATCACTATTGCCTCACAATGCACAGCCACAACCCTGTAGGATGAAACCCTGAGTTGTTAAATTATCTTTTCATGAAGAGACGAAAAGAACTGAAATGCTACTGTTAGCTTTGCAAGAAGCTGTTAAACAGTTATTAAAAAGAACTCTCCCCCGTTTTGTCATTATCTGGCCAAACTCTGACATCATCTGAAGTGGTTCAGTCCAAAATGATCAACAGTTGAATAACACCCTGGCCCACCAAAATCTAACCAGGTGCATCAGCATGAAACTAAGGTGATTTGCTGGTTTTAAAATAAAATTCAAAAAATTATCAATCTGTATTGTCTATCCGCAGGGCTGGCTGTGCCACAGCCAGGGAATCATCCAGAAATGTCGATCAAGGAGAGAAGCACAAAACAAAACCCCAAATCTGAAAACTGTGCAGCTTGGTAGAAGTTTAGACACTGGTCTGGTGGGTGCTGCCCAGGCTCACTTCTAATGCTAATGTATTTGTCTGTGGGCATTGTCACAGAAATACAGTGTTCAATCCACTTTCCATTAAAAAGCAAAAGAAGCCTACACAGCTGGTGAGGCACACAATATGCCCACACCACCCCATTTCCACACGAGACAATTTCACACACTTGCCCAATTTGTATGTGCAGTTAGCCAGTTTCTACTTTCAGATACTTGTTTGCGTGCAGACACAAGGTTTTTCTGGTGCAATGGATGTACATGCATTATACACAGCTCCCCTCTTGCACAGAGCTTGGAAAATGTAGGTATTAAGACTTATTTAATAGACAATAGGGCCAGACCCTCTGTTGGTATAAGCCAATGGCGATACACCATTTACACCAGTTGAGGATATAGCTAGTGTTGATATTTCCTGGATTAAGTGATTCCTTTGATTACCACAGAAATACAGTGTGTTATTTTGCTGAGCAGGTCCCTGTCATACTGAACAAAGGAGCAACACAGCAAAGTTGTTAGTATTATGCACTTGTAACCCACTAGAGACATTTCTGTCTGTGTTAAACAGACTATAGAACTTGCTTAGAATGGGAACAGTGAGTGTCTTTTAGTTGCTATAGTTTATGGTACTGGCCCAAGGATACAAAATCTTCAGCTAAAAAAAGAGAGAGAGAGAGAGAGAGAGAAAGTAAAAATAATCCTCTGCATAGGTTTTGTTTATTTGGTTCTTGCACTAAGCAAACATCTCTATGCTTGTCTAAGAGGGATGCATACAGGGCAGTTCACAAACTGCTCTGGGATATTGTCATGACCACAAGGATGTCTTAGCTTTTTCATTTCAGAAATGTGACCCTTGCCATTCACACTTCTCGATCAATGAACTGTTCCAAAACCTGCGCCGACTAGAATAGTGATTGATTTTGTTTGTGTGTTTTGTTTTGGCAATTAATTGCTTGCACAAATGCATTTGAAATGCTGGACTGTTCTCAGGTATGTTGTTGTCAAGGCCAAACGAAGAACTCCCTGACACCCTTCATCACATCACAACAACCACCATCTGTCCTGCATTTACAGGAAATAGGGATATGCAAACGCTCTGTGTCTAGATGAGACCAGTAGAAGTAGATGTGAAAGTAGGCTCCTGTCTCTGGTGGGTTATTCAGAACTCTTAGCACCCTTGGGAAGGCAGGAATTTACCCAGGAAGCATTCAAATGCACAGATCTATCCGAACACCTTGATTAGCATGGATTGAACCACAGTGTCATTGCAAATAGGGGTAGGACATAAATCCAAAATGCCTAAAAGAAATGCTTCCTCCCTCCCAATAATAACCACTCTCGATGGCCCCTCCTGTCTCAGCAGGTCCATACGCTCAGGCTGCTCCTGGGCCTGTCCCCGAGTCCTGAGCTCAGACTCTTGGCCTGCTGTGTCTCTGCAGCTGCAGTGTCCTCTCCTGCAACCATGCTGTCCCTTCTTAAATGGCATCCTGATCCTGCCATAGGAGGAGAGCTGGTAGCAGGAATACTATTTCCCAACTGGGGACCTGACCCAATGCCTATTGAAGTCAATGGGAAACTTTCCATTCATTTTAAGAGGCTTTGGCTCAACACCAAGATGAAGAAGACATAAAATTAGAAGCAGAGCTGAAAAAGCCACTCGGATCTTTCATGGAGAAGCAGCAGGTCAGGGTGAGGGAGGCAGATAGGAATAATAGGTTATTTCTAATATACAAACATTTCCTTTTCTGGGGCCACACATGCACATTCCAGAGAGACAAGCCTAATTTTCAGAACTAAATAGTAGTGTTTGGGTGCCCAGGGCTTGATTTACACAGACCAAAAAATTGAGTCAACTGAAACCACTAGTCACTTTTTAAAATCTAGGCCGTAATTGGTAGGGAAAAAATAGGCTACTGTAGATTGATTGGCTGGGTTCAGATTTTTAATATAAATGGTCGCTCATCGCATCACACAAAGTAATGCCTTTGTATGCATGGACCTAGATGTGAAGAGAGCGGCATCACAAGCCATGGAAATTCTGTTAATAATCTCTATATATTTTATTGAGACTTTCAGTGCCTATCTAACATTCAAGGTGCGTCACAGAAAGCAGACTAACAGATATGTAACACAGAAATTAAAAGCTCTGATAGATGGTGAATAGTCCCACAACATAACAAACCCACTCAATGTTTATCATGATCATAAAACAAAACAAAAAAACCGTATCTCCAGTCTGACAACCCATTTCCTGCCCAATTCCCCAAGAGAAAAGGTCAGCTTTTTTCATTCAGATAGCTGTTACTTCTTAAACAGGACAGGCAGAGATATATATGGGTGGCACTTCACATTGTCCTAATAATCTGAAACATGTGTATTACACACACAGGGACAGCTCAGTGGTTTTGAGCATTGGCTTGCTAAACCCAGGGTTATGAGTTCAATCCTTGAGGGGGCCACTTAGGGATCTGAGACAAAATCAGTACTTAGTCCTGCTAGTGAAGACAGGGGGCTGGACTTAATGACCTCTCAAGGTCCCTTCCAGCTCTAGGAGAGAGGATATTTCCATTAATTTAATATATCATACTATGCTTGCAACTGACAAGTATCCCCATGTTGTTCAGAGTTAGCTGAATTATTTCTAAACCATTTGGCACACCTCTAATTCAGTATGTAGCAAAGTTAAAATAGCTAGAATGAGGTTTTATTACTCTGAAAAATGTGGGCCTAACACAGCAGGTGAGGTAAAACAAGCCAGTCATTTCCCCTGTGGGGTGATCACTCTGCAGATTGAATAATTTACTGGAACAAAAGAAAGACATTATGCAAGTTAATTGTAAATTGTACCCAAGTATGACCCTTTAAAAATTTAACAGGATCTTCAAATCATATCTTAATGGAAGAGAGACGTTGACTAGGAGTATATAGCATTGGTCCCAGAAACAATGTTTGCACAGTTGATTATATGCAAGTCTCTTCTATCATACATTAGACCCTAGGGCATTTAGCCTGTAGGACTACTGATTCCTTTTCAAACAGATTTATGTTTTTTAAAAGAAGAGAAATCAAACATATTTGCTATACCAAATATTTGTGGAAGTGAAAATATTAATAGATGTGATAATCACCTCATAACAATGGCACAAGAAATAAATAGGTGGTTAAGTCTTTTAGTTCTAAAGTTAAGACTGTTGTTCATGACATCTACCAGTATTATGGGGGGCAACAGATAATTGGGGTGACGGGAGTTAGTGTGTTCATCACCATAATAACTTTATATGGTCCTATTCTAAATATTTGGTTTCCATACATTTTTAAGCTGTGCATTTGATATGGGTCACTGTACATCTGTTTCCTACTTGAGCTAGTCCAGAAGACTTCAGCAAACCTCTTGTACATCCCTCAATAAGAATATTCCCTTTCCCCCATTGCTTTAATTAGATATAGTATTTTTCACTTCCTCTTCTTAGTTTGTTTTTGCTGGTGGCATTCCATCTAGAGGTTCCAGTTTGGTGCCGGATGAAATGACATGATCCCTATACAGTATGGTCCAGATTACCTGAAGGTGGGTTTTGGGGTGTGGTGTGGTGGGGGTGTCTTAAAACCTTTAGAGCGTTTCTTTAAAGGTTTAACGTACAATGAACTAAGGCCACTTTACTTCCGAATGAGAGCATCCATACATGGATGTAATTCTTTGTATCTTTTGTACATTAACATCACATCTTTTGATTTCCATGTAGGCAAACCCTTAGATCATTAGGATTTCAAATAATCGTGGGAACTTGTCAAACAGGCTTTGGGATTTGCTGTGTGCAGGACTGAAGCTCCTCCACAGTCAGTGCTCAGGACATATATTCAACCTTTGCACAGCATAGAGTTTCAGGACTTGACTACATGTGTATTATACACACACACACACACACACACACACAGCGTGTGCATGTATCTAGAGGACTGTCTTCTTTTCGATGTGCACATATCTATCAATTCCACCTCCATTCTGAGCTCTCACTTCCATAATTGCAGCACCTGCAGCCATGAAACTTACAGTGCTCATGACCCCCGCCTAGAGTTGAAAGTGTTACTCACATACTTGTCCCCTCCAACACTCCGCCATTCATGCCCTGCTGAAATGCCACTCAACAGCAAGGATGCAGAGAGAGAGAGCAGGGCTTCTCCTGCTGACCCTCCTCCTAACTGCTGGTGGCTATTCTTGGAGCTACTGAGAAGGGAGTGAAAATTACCTCTCCCTTCTCCTCCGCTCTCATTGCTCCCTTGCTATCTCCTTCACCCCCCATTGTGTCTTAGTGTAGCAGTAGGGAGCAAGCAGCTAGCACCAGCCCATTCACAACCACCAGTCGCAGCAGCACGTGCATGCATGGATATATAGGAGCAATCAATTGGGACAGAGGAGCAAAGGGAATTAGAAGAAATAGGACAAATGTGGGGAAAGTATATGGGAGCAGAAGGGGGCAGTGAAAGAGAGGAGTAGGGAGGGGATGGAGAGAGGGCCAATAGGGATGGACAGAACTTATTGTGTGGACATAGAGAAGTAATGGATAAGGTGGCATTGGTGGAGCCTAAAAGGAGGAGGGCAACAGATTAGGACAGAAAAAGGGACAAGGAAGAGAGAAAAGGCTAAGGATAAAAATAGATGGAGAAAAAGACAGATCTGATCGGAAATCTCTCTCTCAATTCACTCCATCATGTCACTTGAGGAGCTACACAGATAGGACTTGGCATCTATGCTACACAGCTGAGAGTCCAGCAATTTTGGTGGCAGTCTTGAGGTCATTAGAAATCCCACAGAAGTCTGCATTTAGGCAAATGTGGGGAGACCTAGGAGGTGTTACTGAGTAGCATTAGGAGACCTTCCAAACATTAAGATTAATGTAATTGGGGAGGGACCTCTTAGTCCCTTGAAGACTCCCAGACTCAACAGTGGTGCAAAAGAGAGGAATTCTACTGCGCTTAACAAACAGCACATGTAGGCAGCCAGACAGCCTTCACGTGGGCCAAGGGACCCATAGTAAGTTTTCACAGCTTTAGTGTTTATTTCATGGCTCCTTTGAAAACAACAGTGGCTAACTATGTTGATGGAAGTCTTGCTTGAGGTCCCAGAACAGCCATTAAACTCTTAGCCTTCTGTTCAATATAAAATGACATGCTCGTTCTGCATTTCTTTCACTGAGCTGCTATGTCAGAGTCATGATTCAATTGATATGCCTGGCTCAAACCCAAAAATGACTGCATTGCACTTCTCTACGGCAGCCTGTCAGTTCAGTTTCAGAGACTGTCCTCCTGAACCAGGCAGGATGCGATTGTCTGGTCACTGAAAATAGGTTTATGCATATTTAGGTGGCAATATTAGAATTAACTCTCTTCATCTTCAGTGATTTTATAAGTTGCCTTCTACCTAGCACATGTGGAGTCGCCATCTTATCCCAGAATATATATTAATATTTTAGTTCTGCTGTTTCCTATGGTTTTATAGCCCGTCCTTGGGTAAAACTCACAACTGCTACAAGATGCCAAGACATGTTCTGTGAATAGTCAAGGACATAGCATCATACATCTGCTCAGTAGGCTGCAGCTTTGTCTGTTATTAAAGTAATCTCTGAACTGCTACTATAACGTGGGTAATCATCAGATGTAGGATATCTTTTCCCACCTGCTCTCCATTTACTGCCCTGGTATCCTATAAGTTTTACTGGTAACTTGTATTTCACCTGATAAACACCTAGTATTTTGAATCGTAGTTAAACACAGGGCTTTCCCCTCCACTTAGTTTTGACTATTTGAGCATGTTTGTATTATCACTTTCTTCAGCATGCCTTTAATCTTTGGTAATAGTTTAAGAATATAAACATTATTAAATAGCCATCTTCTCCTGGGTTTGAAAGCAAGAATCTCTCACCTACATATTAAGAAATCATCCAGAACAACTGGGTTAACAATTAATATTGCTAAAAGCAACAGAGGGTCCTGTGGCACCTTTAAGACTAACAGAAGTATTGGGAGCATAAGCTTTCGTGGGTAAGAACCTCACTTCTTCAGATGCAAGTGTTGCATCCTACCTTTTAAACATGCATGGAACTTTCTGGGAGAGCTGAAGGTTAGAAATAGATTCATATCAAATTTTATACATGTAAAAAACCCTTTGCTGCTCTTCTTTCCTAGACATAGTTGTAACATCAGCAAGAGGTGTAATAGGTAAGTTATGTATTCCCTGGCCCCTCCAGCCCCTGCCAGCCCACTAAACTACTGCATTTCCCTGCCACTCCAGCAGGACTTTGAATTTTGGCAAATTGAATATGCTGCATTTACTCATTAAAGGGTGATTAGTTCTGACTGGGGCACTTTTGGCAGGAGGGGAGGAGTATTGTTTTTCTCCCACTCAAGAGTCTTTGCAGGCATTTGAGAAGGACAATGCCAATCCCTCATTTAAAGGGGCAATATTAGTCAAGGTTTCCCCCATCCTGCTCCCTGGCATTGCGGCAGGCCACCATCCCTCATACAGGACGAAGGCTAACATGCACCTTTGGAAATGATTGTTGTCCAGACCCTTCTGTGGATTAACTAGGAATGGTGCAGTCAGTGCCCTCACCCCTGCCATTCCCACAACACAGCACTTCACCTCCATTAGCATGATTGCAGTGCACCAGTGTGTGGTTATGAAGGTTGTTCCTGCACGGCAAAGGAATAAAAATCTAATTTCCAGTGTTTCCTCTCACAGTAATGTGAAGCGATGTTTCAGCTTTCACTTGGTAGCTGCATTTTGTGTCCATTTAATTCAGAAAACTAAGAATGTGAACAGTACAAAATCAAACAGCAAGACTCACTCGGAGAGCTTGACAATTTACTTGGCAGAGCCTCCGAAAACAAAGGGGCTAAGAATGTTGATGGAAGTCCACCTCAAACACCCATTGTTCCATTCCACATAAAATGATATGCTTGGCATTTTTCACTGAGCTTTTATGCAGAAGTCATGATTTGATTAATACGCTTGTCTCATCCCCCCAAATAATTGCCTGATACCCATGCAGCCTGTCAGTGCAATAAAAGGGGACATGAAGAAGCTCCCAGAAGTTCTATGTGAGGAAGGAAAAGGTTTCAATATTATGAGGTGCTGGAGATAAAGTCATACAGTCCCCCCTTTTTTAAAGGTGCTGTTTAATGATTCTATCATTGCTACCCAATTCTGCTGTGCTGCCCTGGCCATTTCCAGGAAGAGGGAATCCCAGAGAAGGTGTCATTTCCACACAGAGTGTGCAAATGCCTCTCGTCCTAGCAATAGAAGAGCAGGATTGCAGGGAACCCTTTACAGCCCCATTTTGAAGCAGCCAGATGGCTTTATGTGACACCATCCAGGCCTGATACTCCAAAAATTGTGTCATTTGGACAGTACTTCACAGGCACATTTTGATTTTGCTTTCATCAATGCACCCCTGCTTTCGGTCACCCTGATGTTGAAACATTTGTAGCTGTTTATAATAGGTCGATGAAATGTTCCCAGCCACAATTAGCTTGGTGTCTTACTCACCAAAGTGCAAACTGTTGCTATTTTACAACTTTCTAACAATTACAACTAAATGGCAATGAAGCAGGAATGAGAAATGCTCACACTAGATACACTCTAGTTCATATACTGTAGATATACTATAGCTGTTCATATACTGTTGCCTCATCCCTAAAAGAGAATCTATGTATATTATACCATAGTCTTATATCAGTCGTAATTATACAGTAGCACAGAAAAAAAAGAAACAAAACAAAATATCCAAAGAAAGCATAGAACATTAGCAAATAACTATATTGAACTGGTTTTCTTTCACAGAAAGAAATGCAGCATTACGACTCCCTAGTTGTTATATGCAGTAGAGGAATTAAGTAAATATTTTACAGAAATGTAAAAACAGTACTGTTTATCCTGAACTTTCTGTTAATTTTCCAGCTAATTTTGATCATTTTTTTTCTTTTCTTCTTATCATTGCTGAATTCTGCAGCCCTTGCTTACACTGAGTAATACTTACTCATTTGAGTAAGCATTAATCACCATGGTGTTTGCAGAATTGGCCCATAAAGATGTCCTTTTAGCAAGGAAAACTGATAAATTATGGGCAAATATGAGTATAATGTGATATAGAGGATATTATAGAAAATTTTAGCACTCTCTCTTGTTTTAAATCTCATTTAAAATCTCAGAAAAATAACCTAATTTTATACTACCCTGGCCTCCTACTGGTCTAAGCCAAGCGCCCTGCATAAGTAGATCATATTTTCAAGGGAAAAAGACATGCATCTACCCTATTTAATCTCAGCCTCTTTTTCATAGTTCACAAAATGTCAGAGGCTCGGTCTCAAATTAGCTGTTCAGGGGAATACAGTAATTCTTTGAAGGATGCTTAAACAATTGACTGAGGTAGGTATTTTTTCAAGAGGAGAGGGGAAAACACATAATTAATCAACACATAATTTATTAAGAAATCAATCCCATTGCTGGAGGGAATGGTTTAGCATCACATTCTAAATGCCCAGACTTCACTGCAACTGTAGGTTAAAATCCCAGCAAAATAATTCATTTCTTCATTCTCCCAAGCAAGTAACCTGAGTACGTGCCAGTTATTGTCTGTGTATGTGCATGTGTTTTAATTTAAACTGAATTTAAAATGAGAGGGTTGTGTCTGTACTTTGATGACAGCCTCTTGGCCGTGATCATAAGATTAGAGGTATGCTCTGCATCTGTGGCCAAACCTTCCCCTCCCTCTGCAGCAGTGCAACAAGCCGTTAAATACTTGCCAGTTGTGCTGGATTCTTGTGGGAGAAAAGAGCTGTGGGAAACTATGGCTGAAGGGCCCTGGATGAACTCTAGTTAAATCTAACTAGGGACATAAATGTAACATTTAAGGTTTATTAAGAAGGGGTTACCAACCCCAATCCAACAAAGCACATCAGTACATCCGTAACGTTAAACACGTGATTAGTCTCATAGAAGTCAGTATGACTAGTCACATGCTTAAATTTTAAGTACATGCTTAAGTGGTTTGCTTGGTTGGAGCCATACAGCATGCAGCCTCTACATGGCTTAAATGGAGCTAGTCACAAAAGCAAGGTCTACAGGTAGTAAAAACTACACAAATTGAATTGAGGCTAACTGTGAAGTGCTTACTAGGACATATTTCTAATGTCAGAGGCTGGTTTTGCATCTTTCCTGTTTCCCTCTCATATCAGGCTCAATGTCAGGCCTTGTAGCACAAAATACTTTCCAGATCCAAAAACATGAACAATGAAAATGGTTTAAATTGATTTTATACACCAAACAATATGGTAAATGAGGGACGTTCTAGGTGCTCAGCACCTCTCAGGATCAAGACCTTTACCCCATAATAAGGGCTAATCACTTATCTGGTGTGTAAGAGGAGCCAGAACAGCACCGAATACTCACATGTAGAGCAAAAATACCTCCCTGTCTATGGCTGTTGTGAGTTACAAGAATCAGGTTGTATTGTTGCCAAGAAAACCTTCCTTATACCTGCATAGTGCATGAACTGGTAAGAGAGATGATGCCCAATTTGCAACAGTTCTTTCTACTAGCAGCAGTTGGGAATAGGGGTATGGCATAACCACTTACTATATACTAAAAACCTACCCACCTATAGCAATTCAACCAATATGAGCCCTGGATTTAGGCTGTCCAACTTTTGTCATGTTCCCAATCACATGAAAAAATGTAAACGTTTTTAATTATCTATTTACACCCCCCCACACACACACACACACACATAGGGAATACACAATGGTGTGGGTGGTATTTGACATGAGTTTGGGTGGCTGCATTATTCATGAATGATGAATTTGTAAGTGAATGATGTACATCATTTCAAAAAAGTGCCCAGAAAGTCTTTATACCAAACCACCATGTGTGTAGAGGCTACATATGATACAGAAACACAGTTATTTGTAAATGTTTAAGAGCCCGGTTCTGCAAATTCTTACTATTCTTAAGAATACTGCTCACTAACTAGAACAGTCCCATGGACTTCAGTGAGATTATTCCCATGTGAAGTGACTCTATTTTATAGGTTCTTATGCCGCACTCATCACCATAGTATCTGAGCACTATGTAATACCCGAGTTTAAGTGCATGTATCAGGGATTGCCCCTTAAATGGCTTTAGAAAAAAATGTACTGGGACTATTTTCATTTCTCTCTACCTTTAAAGCCAGCCGTAGTTACTGTGAGCCCCCCTGTACAAGGTCAAAGGGGATCATAAAAACCTCTAAAAATGCCCTTAAAGAGCTTTTCTATACTTAAATATATCATGACTTTAAAGGACAATGACTGGGATTTAAAAAAAAAATCTTTAGATGTATATAAATAGAGAAAAAAAGGCATTAATCCAAGGTGCACTTGACATTCATTTAAAATGACTAATCATAACAAAATAGACTCCATCAGATACCAGCAATAGCTGACCTCGTCCTCACAGCTTGCACCTGAAAACAAAGACTACCACAGAGCCCCACACATAACTCCTCAGGCAATACCTTTCAAAGCCTTAGTAAAAAAAAAAAAGGTAGCTTTGGGAAGCTCACTGAAGGACAACAAATAGGACTAGTTTGGACCAGTTGCCCTAATTTGGTTCAAACACCACAGTTTTTAAACATTTTAAACAAAGAATGGATCAAATCCAGTGGCCCTTACTCAGACAAGCCCATTCAAATTTTCCTTGGACTTGGCTCTAGTTTCTTTATTGTAATCAGGCTACTACATTAGTGACAGAGGTTAGTTTTACACCAACTTTGATATTTTCCAGGAGGCTGGGTTCCACAACCTATTATTTCCATTGGACATAATGGCTCACGATAGCAATAACTCATGTTAATGTATGATCAACTCACTGGGGAATTTTTGTGGCCAGAATTAAATGAAGTGGTGTCACATTGGTGGTCTGGTGCAGCAGGCCTGAAGCATTCAGCATCACCAGTATTATACAGACAGACATTAAGGCTGTAACTGTCTCAGCATGAGTGAATCCCTGCACCACACAGACCCCATTGACTTTAATGGTCCATCCACATGGAGAGAGATTCAGGGTCAGGGCGCAAAACCACAACAGCCATACTAGTTGGGTATGTACTGTATGTAAAACATGACTGGTATAACTGGTTGAGAAGTACTGTAGCAGTTCCCAAGAACTCTCTGCTGAAATCACATCTGCTTTTTAAATTGTCAGGCCTCAAAATAAATAAATACATAAAACAATTTAAAAATTGATGTATACTTTTGTTGATTTAAAGCAGCAGATCTCAACCTGTGGTTCGGGACCCCAAAGTGGGTCGGGGCCCTGTTTTAATGGGGTCACCAGTGCTGGCTTAGGCTTGCTGGGGCCCGAGCCCAAAGCTGAAGCCGTGCATGGTGGTGATCAGGTTACAGGCCCCTTGCCTGGGGCAGAAGCCCTTGGGCTTCAGTTTTGGCCCCCCACCCCACCCAGGGCAGCGGGGCTCCAGAGGGCTCAAGATTCAGTTCCCCCTTCTGGGGTCATGTAGTAATTTTTGTTGCCAGAAAGGGGTCACAGTGCAATGAAATTTGAGAACCCCTGATTTAAAGGAAAGGGACACAGCTTGCCAAATAGATCCAGATCACCTAAGAAATCAAGCACTCAAGGGAAGAACATGTCTCCCTTGCTACCTACTGTTGGTGGTGACAGGGAAAATATGTAACAATGTTTACTTTCCTCAGTGACAACCATGCTGGTGTAAACAAGGTCAGACATTGTTTTAAGAAGAGCATTACACAGAGGCTGGCAAGGCAATTCCCTAAACTAAATCTTTCCAGTTTTGCATAGTGACCTATTCCTGGATCCCACTGGAAAGTGTTAGCCAGGTACAGTTCACCAAATTAAGGGTTAAAAAGAAAATCTGATCTTCATACTTTTTTGATTTTGTGAGCATGAATCTCTTTCACGGAACAGCTGTCAAGTCAGCCGACAAAACAGGTCTGCTTAGGTCTCCTGATAATACCAACTGCTGTTGTTCATGTATCCTCAGTGACAGCAGCAAGATGAAAATCGAAATGAATCGCTCTACAAATGAGACACTTTTCTGCTTTGACTTTCCAAATGTGACAGTGTTGTTTGTTTTCTCAGTCAGCAACATTTAAAAACATTAGAAGGCTCTAATGTCAGAAAGTTGTTCCAGAAGGGTGGGCAGCATCAAAAAGCCAAAGTGGGGGGGAAATCTGCATTACAATTCTTTTAAGAGGTATATGCACATTTCTGCCCATTAGCACATCTGCTAAATTGAACCCAACAACATTCCTACTTGATACAACCTACTGCAGAGTCTAAACTGCAAGTATTAGTATTCCACATCTCTCTAGAAGACACTTATCAACACTCTAACTGTGCAGCAGTTTTAAAACACTGGTTCTCACCCTAAGAAGTACCTCAACTCTCACTGACTGAGCAGGAATAGTAGTGTAGACACATTGGAGTCTCATTGTGCTGGGCCCTATACTAATACGGTAGTGAAACAAAAAGACAATCTGCCCCCCTCCCCCCCCAACCTGAAAATTACTCTGAAGTAGAATGGCAGTGCAGAGGGAGAATACAAGGCAGAAAGTAATCAGAACACACTGACATGTACATAATGAACACATTGGAAATGTGGGTC
Source organism: Trachemys scripta elegans (assembly GCF_013100865.1). Lineage (NCBI taxonomy): Eukaryota > Metazoa > Chordata > Testudines > Emydidae > Trachemys > Trachemys scripta. The sequence continues at coordinate 20,446,911 of NC_048310.1, read as the reverse complement.
AATTTTGCCTGTTTATTTTGTTGTAGAAAGGAAATAAAATATGTTTTCCAAGTGTCACAAGCTATTCAGCAAGTCAGGGGCTAATAATTGGGAAAAAAAGTCAAGATTTCATCAATCAAAATTTTAAATATAAATTTGCCCTATTATAGCACCTTCCAGCTGAGAAGCTGAAAATGCTGTCGAAATTTTAATGAAATTCAGCTTCCTAACATATCTGTAATACAAGTGCTTTTATCTCCATTTTACAAAGAGAGAAACTGAGGCATCCATGGAACTCCAGTAACTGATTTTCTCATTTTCTGAACAAAAATCAGAACTAAAGTTGTGTAGAATAATCTGATACGTTCCTGAACTATTCCATTAAAAACTGGCAAACCATACTGGAAAGGTGAAAGATGTTTTTTATATATAGGTTAAATTGTTTGGGTTTTAAAAAAAAAATCTGATTAAAGGTATCATTTTCCTTATTATTTCCCCTGCATTACCTGAGGCAGGAGATACAGTGAAGAGCTCAGATCTGTTCTCCTGTTAATGCAGAGGGAGTTACTGTCAGTAGCATAAATATATTAATTGCTTATTCATCAATGGAAGACTAGGAGCAAAATTTATGGAAGTGTCTAAGAGACTTGGGAACCCAAGTTCCATTGAAGTCAATGGGACGTGGAGTGAAATTTTCAAATGTACCAAGGACTTAAGACTCATTGATTTTCAGTGGAACTTAAGTCTCACAGGTGATTTTGAAAATTTTACTCTTAGGGCCAAAATTTGCCCTCATTTTCATGAGCATGCCCACAAAGGCCACACTAACCAAACAGCCAAACTCAGAAACTTCCCCTTCTCACAGTTCCTGGATATGCAGGTGCCAGGAGTGAAGCCTCCACAGAGTCCAATTATGATTTAATTATTAATACTAGTACTTTGTGCTTACATCACTTTCAGTCTGAGTGTCAAAGTCCTTTACAAATATGAATTAAGCCTCAAAACACCCTGCGAGTGTCCCCATAGTTACCAATGAAGGAAGTGAGGTTCACCAAATTGCCCAATTTCATTCAGAACATTTATGGCAAAAGCAGGAATAGTACCTAGGAACTCCAGGCTCTTACTGTTGTTCCTATACCTCCAGGAGATCTTTACTCCCCTAAGTTTCTTCTATTGTTTTCTGATCTTAGAAGACTGGGCAAATTATCGTGAATTATCTGGATAAGTGAAGAGTTGAGATCTTAATCTCCTGTACCCTGAACTAGACTGCGAGTTAATTTGGAAGAACTGACTCTTTGGTGCACTTATTAGTCTTCTGTAAAACTGAATTATATGCAGAGCTGGTAGAGATGCCTATAGTTAAAGTTGTCTAACTCTTTCCATTATGACACCTTGTACTGAGTTGCTAATAAAAGTCTGCCACACTTTAATCATTTAGGCTGAAAGTTTCCATGCTGGTTACGTCAAGTGATGGGGGGATGCCATGTCTGCCTCAGGCTGAATTATTTTTTAAGTCTCAGCAAAAAAATGGTTCAGCCATTTCCAAGAATGATATGGGGGGAAGGAGAGGGGAGTAATTTTGCCAGTGTTGAACATTGCGTCCAGCCATTACTTTGAAGAGTTCTAGAAGTGTCCAAGCTTTGGGAGAGGAACTTGAAAGTTGGAGGCTGGAGAAGTGCTTGTTGCTGTTCCCATGAAAATCCACCCATATTTAGCCACTGGACTCCCATTGAATTTGTTTGTTGTTTTGACTCTAAGGGTTTAAATCAATGTGAGTATAGAATAGTTAGAAGCTCACAGAATCAGGCTCCTAATATATATATTCTCCATAGAACAATGGATTACATAAGGCCCTTACCAAATGATTGACAATACTTCTGAGAGCGCAGTCTCAATTCTAGATTCCATGCAACAAAACTCCTCTGAATTCCAATGCCCAAGGAATACCACATCAGACCCAGTATGTACTCTGTTGAAGTATTCTATAATCATATGTACTGTGCTAGGGGTAACAATGATCCCAAAAATGTAAGCTACAAAAACCAAAGTAAACAGTAATGAGAGGTCCCAAAATGAACTCAATGCTTCTGGTGGCACCTTAAAGACTAACAGATTTATTTGGGCATAAGCTTTCGTGAGTAAAAACCTCACTTCTTCGGATGCAGTGAGGTTTTTACTCACGAAAGCTTATGCCCAAATAAATCTGTTAGTCTTTAAGGTGCCACCAGACTCCTTGTTGTTTTTGTAGATACAGACTAACACGGCTACCCCCTGATACTTGACTCAATGCTTCTGAAGTCTCCTATCAATCAGTCATTTCACATCTCTTCCCAAAGAAAGGACACAATGCCATCTGGCAGCTGTCCAATATTGCCAACTATCACCAAACTAATTAACTCACCTGTGGAATTCTCAGTCCATAACCTGTACAGCCTGCTATATGGAAATCTGGCAACAAAATGCAGGTTTCACCTATTGAATCAGATAGAAAAGATTGGATACAGTAGTCCACTACCATATGAATATTCTTCCCTCTATGTGTGGGGATGGACATCACACCATGTGAGCAGTGAAACCAAAAGTGAATAGAAGTTATACAAAAAGTCATTTTATATGTAACCTCATGGGTCAACAACAGGGTTTAAATCTAGGGCCTTTAGTAATGCCTCTGTCTCTTGAGCTGAAACAGTAACACTGTTAGATGATACCAGAAACACGCTGCCATCCCTTTCTATTTATTAATTTCATTTTGGGGGGTTATTTTTAGCAATTTTTGAGTTCTATATAGATATCAAAAAGTGCTATATAGATGTCAAACAGCACTATGTTAAAGCACACTAGCAAACCTACAGCAGGCACTAGCAGGATCTATATAAACCAATTAATGTGCAACACATTAGTGCACTTTAGAAATCACCCCACACCCTACACATTACATTAATGTAGACAAGCTATTAGATAAAAGCCAAGGAGCAGGAACATTGCCTATATCAATACACTGTACTGGGAAAGGGGTGACAGCAGCACAAAATGAGTATATGATAAACACAGAATTTAATTTTTTTAATCCGGGGTGTTTTATTGGTTAAAACCTAAAACCAGAAGCCCTAGTTATAAAGCTCCATTTCAAGCCCTACAGGGTTGTGAGATATCAGACATTGATTTCATAACATTTAAAGATGTGCAAAAGTAGTCACTGCTACAGGACTGAATCTTCTCTTTCTTCGGTTTGATGCTGCTGTAATTTTGGCATAAAATTTCACATTTGAGGGAAGAGAAAACTGGTTAATTTTAAAATATAAAGTTGGTTGTTTGAAGTGGCTAAGTGGAAGGTCAGAATAAATCCTGAGCATATGGGTTAAAGGAAAGAAGCAACCAAAAATGAATAATAAATAATTTATCGCATAGGTCCATATGATGTAGGGTTATCACCCAAATATATACGTGTACTATCCATGACATACATTGTAGAGCCAACTGATACATTTATGTGAGTGCGCACACGTACACAAATACAATTTGTAAGTTGGAATTAAAGGCCTTTTATATTTGAAAGCATTAGAGCAGAATGCATTTCATCAGTACTCTGAAAAATAACACGCCTGCTTAGTTTGCACAATTGCCAGTGCATAGATTTTGTGCATTGCGTTTCAGGGACTTTGAACAATGGATAAATAGCATAGCCATAGTCCATTGAAATGGCATGCCTGGTGTTATCTGCAAGCCTCAACACAGCGGTTAACAGATGTGAATTGGTGTTTGCTACTATAAATGTCCTGCTGTGTGGTCCTTTGTTCACTGCATGATGCTTCCCTGTTCTAGAATAGCTGCTAAATTAGTCAGTCTTGCTTTGACCATTTGTACATCATTCTAATGTCTTGTAATATGTTTATTTTTGAAGCAATTCATGAAATCAATGTAATTCTCTCTTGCATATGGCACCTAGATACTGCATTAGAAATACAATAGAAAGATATAAAATTGAATCTTTCACAGCACATTGTATTCCTAGGAGCCTTGGATAGCCAGGGTGATTTCTTAATTAGCACATTTCTCTTTCTACCAGAGTGTGCCAGTTGAAAGGACATAGCTATATATAAAATATAAAGAAGCTTTCCAAGGCTTTATATTGTGAACATCTTGGGGTTCAGGCATCAGCTGTTAAGCTTTGCTATTATGATGCGGTTAGAGCCCTTAAATGATAGGTGCCTGAACTACCAGGCTGCATTGATTATACAGGACCTCCACTATAAATGGATCAATTAGTGTATACATCAACTTTCTGGACGATGGCATAATATACACTGATTCTGATCCCCACCGTAAATTACGGAGTTTAAACTGGTCTGACAGATCACAATCTGGCCCACTGAATACATGTGTTAGCCTTGTTCATTTTCTCTGCAGTTTTATATACACAGAATTCTCTGAAGTGATACACTGGTGGAAAGGGAAATGTGCTGGAAAAGCAGTCATTCTGGATATCAGAGGATCAAAGGAATATATGTCTATAATAGGAATACAGACTGTTTTTGTGTGTGATATAATGGGGCTTACTGGAAGGACTAAAATGTCCCAAAAAATTTCAGTTTGAGGAATTATGTTTTTATTTACAGGTTACAAGGAATGTAGATATGGGAATCTTAAATTATTGGGAAGTAAAATAAACGGGAGTGAGAGATTGGGCAATATATTGTGACACTGACATTATCTACAAGCATAACAAGATTATTTTGTTGCTAGCAATATGGTTTGCAGTATTCTATGTAGTACAGAAATACAAATTTAACCAAACAACTAACTCAATGCTTAGCACACAGGAACCCTAGTTTCTTAAGACAACAAATCTATTAAAGGAATAGAGGAATAGTATTAAAGGAATTCAAGAGAGTATATTAAATGAAATACGCTCTTTGCAAATGTTCTGATATATATAAGTATTATTTCATTAAACAAAATTGCAGCCACCAGTTGTATAAAGAATAAGTACAGTGTAAAAGGTTGCTGGCTCTAAGAAAGTGACTGATTTCATTCTAAAAAAGATCAGCACATCTTTATTTCTGTCGTTCTCTCTTCTTATTTGTTTGTTGTTATTGTTGTCTTCTATTTTGCCTTTGATGCGTAGGTGGTAAAATGACTTGTGGTAAAAAGTTATAAATGAGCTACTGCCCCAAAATCACATAAAAATACATCATACTTGCAGTCCTATCATATTCTGAAAGGAGATCTTTCAGGGAGCTTTTTAATCTGCTGCTAACTGTTTCACTATTCTGTTGTTACTACAACAGTTTGTTGTTCTGAAGAGCTGCTGACTTTTGTGTGCATTGTACTGACAACAAATCACTTTTCATAAATTAAGGCACAGGTAGCTTTGTTGTGCATCCATTCTTGTGAACATTAGCAGAAGCAATTATTATTCGATATGATCATTTGTCACAAGTATAGTTATTACAAATACTAATATAACATAAGAATGGCCATACTGGGTCAGACCATGGTCCATCTAGTCCAGTATTCTGTTTGCCAACAGTAACCAATGCCAAGTGCTTCAGAGGGAATGACCAGAACAGGTAATCATCTAGTGATCCATCCCCTGTCATCCACTCCCACAGACACACAGACCATGGGGTTGCATTCCTGAATAACTTGAATAATAGCCATTGATGGACCTATTCTCCATGATCTAATTCTTTTTTAACCCCTGCTACAGTTTTGGCCTTCACAATATCCCCTGGCAATAAGTTCCACAGGTTGATTGTGTTGTTTGAAGAAGTAACAGCAGATGTGATTTCAGTTTACAAGAAAATGCTACAAGGGAGGATGAAATATGGGCAATTGTTGTTTGTTACACTTGGCTTAGTATAAATTCACATTAAATACAATTTCAAATGCATAATTTTGTTTTCTCCACTTTGCTCCCAGATGGATGTTTTTGTCTTTTGTTAACTCACTGTTTAAATGCAGTAAATAGTCATAACTTCTAGCTAATGGTAAAATGAGCAAATCATTCAATAATGCCAAATATTACTGCTTCACTTGTCAAACACATTTTGATATCAAAAATTGCTAGTGTGTTTTTTAGAGTTAAGGGCCCATTGTCCTAGCTCACTGGCTTTACAAACAAATGTTCCTTCTAGTTTCGTACTGGAAAATATTTGTTCAGAAAAGTTTATTTTTTGCAAAAGAAAGTTCCTGCCATATGGTCTAATTACTGATACGTCAGTCAGACATGTTCTGTTAGCTAAGAATGTTTGCCTGTCCTATGTCACCCATACAAATCTTTGAATTCTCTGTTTGCATTTTGGACAGCTTCTTTCAGACATATGTGTTTGCTGATACCAAAATGCTAAATAGATCAATAATGTGTCCGTCTTTGTGCCAAGAGTAACACAAGGAAGGGTGTTCCAGCATTAATCAAGTTATATGAGTGACAAGTAATCATTGCTTAGCCAATGTTCAGTCTTCCACAGATAAGATCACCTTTTCTTTCAAGTAGATGTTAGAAAGTGAAAAGATAACATCAGAGCTACCTCTCTTACATGTTCATTTATAGTTGTGCTTGCACTCAACTTCTAAGCCAATGATCTTATTCATCTGTTATACTTTGGGGACTACATAACTAAATATATTTCTTCATAAATTCCTACATCCAATTTAAAAAAACAAAGACCCAGCACACCCTCCAATAGTTACCTTCAATGGACTATCAGAATAAAACTGTTGCAGGCACACTGATAAAATTTAGCTGGTTCAACTCCTTGACCCATAATTCAGGTAGTTACACATCCTAAGTGCCAAATTTGGTGCCCAAAACTGATTATGTGTGTAAAATAATGGGGCACTCAAAGTCCAGATAAGGGCCGTTCTCTGTAACAAATGCCAAGCCTCTGTGACAGAAAATCAATGCATGAAATCACATCAAAACATCCTTGCCTTCTAATTGCTGGGATAAAACGGCACAAGAATCTTTCTAGGCTGCCAAAGAGTGGTGTCTCTCACTGAAAGTACCACACATTTCTTGCAATCTCACTGTTTAATTCAGGAAAGGTGAGGAACAGGCAGAACATTTTATCAAAAGTTAATAACTGTATTTCCACCCCTCTGCTCTCTGCTTCCCCTGCTCACACACATAAAATGTGAGTTATTTATAGACACCATATTCAGGCCTGCACTTGAGATTTACAGAGCTTGGAACAAAATGGGTTTTCCTAGTCCAGGTTTTCACCAACTCCCTCCTGCTGTTTTCCTCACCTGTGTTGTCTCCAGTCCCCCATTCCTTCCTCCTTTTCTTTTTCTTTCTTTCTTTAAGCCACTTGTTGGACTTAGCAAATACACTTTATTTTAAAATATGTCTATAAAGCATATCTTTTTTTTTTATTCTTGAGTTTACATTTTTCTTATCTGACAGCTCCCAAGGAAGCTAGGTTCAGCACAGGAGCCAAGTAAGTAGGTACCTTAGTTTGGGATATCATCATGAGAGAGAAGCAACATGGACCCAGGGTGTCTGTGTTTCTGTATGGTTCTCCAGACACTGAAGAAAATGGTACACAGCATAACTGTGTGTGCACACCTCTCATATACCCACTCCCCACCGCCACTGCCTCCCTCCTTATTCTGTCTACCCAACTCTTCGATTGACCCAGTAGTATCCCTATCCATTACTAATTCACATATCTTTCTGTCACATACTACTCATCCCTCAGAGTCATCTCACACACTGTTACACTCACCCCGCACAGTCATCCCCCCCCACACACAAAACAAAGAGACCTCTCAACACACACTCTCCTATTCATCCCCCTTGCATTCACCCCTCCACAATCATCTACACCACCTTCCCTCTGCTACTCAGCCTCCCTCAGTCCCTTCCACCACCACCCATCACTTGACGTAACCAGAATCTTACCTTGAAGGGGTTTTTTTTGGCCTGGAAGTTTCCTTAGGAGGGGTATTGTTATTTAAAATATTACTAATGATATTGATTGTTATATTTTCTTCTAATATAGAAAAATTATTTTTCTGTCATGAGAAATGTGATATAAAGTGATATGTTAGTCAATGAAACATCACACAAGACAAAACAATGATGGAATAAAATACTGCACAGCTGGGGCCCATCACCTCTGTTATCCCTGGACAGCTCAGCCAGGGCGGCCATTCGTGAGTGAAATGCTTCATCTCCACTAGACTCTCTCTGTAAACTGCAGACCATTGGCCATTTCTTGGAATTAAGATTACTCTTTTTTTCATTTCTAAGTAGGGTGACCAGATATCAAGTGTGAAAAATCAGGACTTTTTTTTTCGGAAGTTATGGGTGTATGGTTGCATATGGTCCTAATATCGGGACATCTGGTCATCCTATCTCTAAGTGACATGCAGAGTTTATAAAAAGCACTGGAGTCAATGGACTGTCACTCTAAATACCACAGCAGGGCTTATAACCTCCTCAGCAAAGACTCCTATAAGACCCACATAGTAATTCACCCACACTCTTGGGTCAAAATCTTGTATTGTTCAGAACCTTCTCCTTATGTGCCCTTGAACCCTGTAGTTATTAATTATTATTTGTATTACTGCAGCACCTAGGAGCCCTAGTCATGGAGCAGGACCCCACTATGACAGCTGATGTAGAAACAAAAGATTCTCTGTCCGCAAGAGGTTGCAATCTCATGTGTCAAGCTCTCCCTTTCGCCACTCTCAGAGGAGCTCTCAGAGACTACAGTGTTCACAAACTCCTCCTTCACAGAGTTTATAAGCTATGCAGGGGAACATAGATCATTTAATGTTAATGGAAAATACCAAAATCCAGCATGTTTTACAAACAAAATAAAGCAGTAAAACAATAGTTTTCAGTGAAGATAAATATTTAAAACAAATCTGAAGCCTTCAAATCAAGACTTTTTCATATGAGAGAATGCAAAAGTTAGAACAAGTTTCAAAAAGTGAAATACCACCAGTTATTTTAAGATTTGCAGCTTGAAAATAGCTAAGTGACCTCAGACTGTCAGACATAAGACTAAACATGCAAATTGGAATGTAGTCAGTGAACAAGATTCCTAATAGTACCATTACTAATAGCCAGGAATGCTAAAAAGACACACAAACCTCTATGTACATGTAACCCACCTGTTGGTATATGAAAGAGTACAGTGGGTGACATTACATTTCACAGCCCTTTGGAGGTATAAAAAGTATTTTCAGGTTAGGCCTGAATATTTTGCACCTGTAGAATGACGGGCAGGAGCAAATCAGATTAGTCACACCTCAGTTACACTTATCAAGAGGCCATCCTGAATTTTGCCCCATAAGCATTCTGTAACATTTTCATAACGGAGAGGGACACATTTACAAAGGAGCGTGCATTGCACATGCCTGCAAAAATTATGTACACCTTTTGTATCCATGCAAACCTGCGCTCATATGCAAAGCAGTAATTATGTATCTAGTTGCTCATTTGTGCATGTGGCTACCTGTAAATGCACACTTGCATTAAAAATACATGTGTTTGTGAGTAAAAGGAGAACATGTTCCATTTTTCTGGCAACACTGTTGAAAACCTCTGGAAAACCTGATCTGTAACATTTTTGCTTCAGTAGCTTTAAAAAAAGACGGACATTTATTTCATTTGAAATCAAAGAATGGACAACAAAATCTGATTCATTTAAAGTAATAGTCATATATTTTAAACAGTCTTAACTGTCCAAGCACAGTGCAGTTGCTACAATAATGAATTTTACGAGCAGGAGACATTTTAGATCCTACTATGCTCCCGAGACTTTGTTTCAAATCTTGGTATTTAGGGTGACCAGACAGCAAATGTGAAAAATCGGGATGGGGGTGGGGAGTAATAGGAGCCTATATAAGAAAAAGACCCCAAAATCGGGACTGTCCCTATAAAATCAGGACATCTGGTCACCCTATTGGTATTTCATTAGACTGGGAATAGGAATTATTGTCCAGTACTTAGCAGCACATTTCTGGATGTTGACTCACTTGGCGGGAGCACTTTGTCTGGAGAAAGTAGTTAAAGGGAGGAAGTAGTAAGGAGGGAATTATAGGCACTTTGCACCACTGAACTAGCACATACTATAGGAATGACAGCAACACTCTATGTGCTATACTACAGCGATGCCTGCTGCACTGGACTGTTATTGGAGGCCACTGTGGTATGTAAAGTGAAGTAGCTCAATACAATGCTTTCAAATAAAATTGAGAGAGAAATCTCAGCTTATTGCTCCCATTTTAATTACCTTAAAATGTATTTCTGTTTACTGTCAAAGAACAATAATCCACTTTCCAGAGACCATCCTATTCCACCTATAGCCACAGATCATGGGAATCCAGTCATTTGTTTTCCGCCAACTTTTTCTTTCCCACCCATTAAGACAAACATGTCCTTTGGACAGGAAAAAGGGGAGACCAATGCTCTTTCTAATGTTCTTCCAGCAGATGCTTCTACAAGTTGCACCTTTATCCCTTCTGCCTTCCTCATAATACAACTGAACCCCTTCCCCTGTGGATAAGTCATTGTTCATCCTTTGTATGGAGCGCTGGTTCATGCACACTGCAGGCCCACCATGGACACACTTGATTTCATGCACCTCAGCCTTTGGAAGACTACCCTGCTGAGGAACCATCACCCATCAACGATTTAGATAATGGCATACAGAGTACACTTATAAAGTTTACGGACGATACCAAGCTGGGAGGGGTTGCAAGAACTTTGGAGGATAGGATTAAAATTCAAAATGATCTGGACAAACTAGAGAAATGGTCTGAAGTAAATAGGATGAAATTCATAAGGACAAATGCAAAGTACTCCATTTAGGAAGGAACAATCAGTTGCACACATATAAAATGGGAAATGACTGCCTAGAAAGGAGTACTGTGGAAAGGGATCTGGGGGTCATAGTGGACCACAAGCTAAATATGACTCAACAGTGTAACACTGTTGCAAAAAAAGCAAACATCATCCTGGGATGTATAGCAGGAGTGTTGTAAGCAAGACACGAGAAGTAATTCTTCCGCTCAACTCTACGCTGATTAGGCCTCAGCTGGAGTACTGTGTCTAGTTCTGGGCGCCACATTTCAGGAAAGATGTGGACAAATTGGAGAAAGCCCAGAGAAGAGCAACAAAGATGATTAAAGATCTAGAAAACATGACCTATGAGGGAAGACTGAAAAAATGGGTTTGTTTAGTCTGGAAAAGAGAAGACTGAGAGGGGACATGATAACATTTTTCAAGTACGTAAAAGGTTGTTGCAAGGAGGAGGGAGAAAATAATTCTTCTTAAACTCTGAGGATAGGACAAGAAGCAATCGGCTTAAATTGCAGCAAGGGAGGTTTAGGTTGGATATTAGGAAAAACTTCCTAACTGTCAGGGTGGTTAAGCACTGGAATAAATTGCCTAGGGAGGTTGTGGAATCTCCATCATTGGAGATTTTTAAGAGCAGGTTAGACAAACACCTGTCAGGAATGGTCTAGTTAATACTTAGTCCTGCCAAGAGTGCAGGGGACTGGACTAGATGACCTCTCGAGGTCCCTTCCAGTCCTATGATTCTATGTGGGAGGCAGGGCCTAAAGAAAGCTCTCCTTCCCTTGGGAGCACCTTCACTACCCCCCAAAATCTCCTTCCTCTCCTCTCTCACTGGAGGCTAATGTGGGGAAACGTCCATTCTGCCACTGAGGGCCCATGTCAAACACTCCATGAGCCTCCAGTAGGAGGCTAAGCAACTCACACCTCTCCCTGCTGGTCTGTGGAGAGAGAAGATGACTCTCGACCTGCCAGAACCAGCCCTTTGTAGTTGAATGAAGCTAAAAAGCAGTGTGACTGAGCTAAAAGGCACTTCATATGTAAAGATATCCTTCCCACAATGTAGACAAATCAAGTCACCATTTCACTGAATCCCAGGCCATAGTAAAAATATCAAAATAAACCAGAAAGCTATAAATCTGCACAATTTTTTTTATTCAGCGATGTGTGTGTTACTGTACTTTGAAAGATGTAATTCTAATAATTTTTTATGTGTAGCTGATGTGAAAAACCTTCTTGGATTGAAATTTTAGTCAACAATTCCTTGCAATTTGCTTTAAAAATTTGGGGCAATAAAAAAAAATAAACACAACTAACCTCCCTGTCCCCCACTCAGCCAACTGAGCAGAACGTACAATGAAGTGCTATCGGAATCAGTGCCTGCTTCGGAATACAGCTACCAAAGCTGCAGCGTCCATGCTGTAGACAATTAGAGTCTACCCTGCAGTCCCTACTTAGTGAAGTTGATGGGAGTTTTGCCTGAAATTGGTTCAGTGCATCTAGCAATGTGAAGTTGTCATGAATATTTTAAAGTAAAGGAGTTAGAATAGCCTAATAAGCTTGGGTAAATCTAATCTAAGAATTTCATGGGAAATTTTTGAAAGGGTCATAAAACAGGGAAGGAAAGGCTGGAAAGCAGCCTGAAAAGAACTTTTTCTAAAGCAACCCCTCCCCCACACACATACACATTCACACGCTCTGTCTCTCTCTTCAGAGTGATTCAATTTGCCCTGTGTGGTGAAGTCAGAGAAGAATAAAGAGCCGGCGCATATAGTACATGTGCAATAGTAAGTCGCCCCTCCACTTTGGCAGGAGGTAGAGTAAGGAACCAGTGGCTAATGGGAAGGGAACACTGACAAGCGGGAGAGGTTCACACCACATAATATTTCAGCATTCTTCTTCCTATCTCTAGTGCAGAAAGAGGGAGTACTGCAGAATAGCCTAACCAAAGTAAACAGGAGTAGAAGTGAATTTTCCAATGGTACTCTATGAACTAGTGCATCAATCAAAGTGCTCACACTGGGCCTGTTATACTTCATGATGTGGACCAGGGGTGGCTAACCTGTGGCTCCGGAGCCACATGCAGCTCTTCATAAGTTAATATGCAGCTCCTTGATTAGGCGCCAACTCCAGGGCTGGAGCTACAGGCGCCAACTTTCCAATGTGCCGGGGGAGTGTTCACTACTCAACCCCTGGCTCTGCCACAGGCCCTGCCCCCACTCCACCCCTTCCCACCCCTTCCCCTGAGCCACCATGTCCTCGCTCCACCCCCTCCCTGCCCCATAGCCTCCTGCATACCACGAAACAGCTGATCGGGAGGTGCGGGGAGGGAGGGGAAGGTGCTGATCGGTGGGGCTGCCAGTGGGTGGGAGGCACTGGGAGCGGGGAGGGAGCTGCTGGGGGGCTGCTGATGTATTACTGTGGCTCTTTGGCAATGTACATTGCTAAATTCTGGCTCCTTCTCAGGCTCAGGTTGGCCACCCCTGATTCGGACTATCGCTGAAACAAACCTCTGTATGGACGACTGGAAAGTAGATAATGTAATGCCGATTTTTAAAAAGGGCTCCAGAGGAGATCCTGGCAATTTCAGGCTGGTGAGCCTAACTTCAGTACTAGGCAAAGCAGTAGAAAAATATTAAAGAACAGAATTATTATCAGACACATAGATAAATACAATTTGTTGGGGAAGAGTCATCCTGGCTTTTGTAAAGGGAAACCATGCATTAGAAATCTTTGCGGGTGTCAACAAGCATGTGGATAAGGTTGAACACTGAAATGATTTAACAGCAGGAGTACAACACCAAGTTCAAAAAGGCAGAATACCAAGTGGAAACTTAGTGAGGTTTAGGAAAAGCTTAATGTTTGATCCTACTGCAGACAACTGATCCAAGGAATTAAAAAAAAAATCCAACTAGACATTCATCCCCATGCCTTAGATAGAACTAATCTCAATCATTAGAGCAAAACATTCTCCTATACCCTGACATGAAAGGACATTCTAAGCCAGGGGTCGGCAATGTTTGGCACGCGGCTCGCCAGGGTAAGCACCCTAGCAGGCCAGGCCAGTTTATTTACCTGCTGACGTGGCAGGTTCGGCCAATCGCGGCCCCCACTGGCCGCGGTTCGCCGTCCCGGGCCAATGGGGGCGGCGGGAAGCTGCGGCCAAGACATCCCTCACCAGCGCCGCTTCCTGCCACCCCCATTGGCCCGGGATGGCGAACCGCGGCAAGTGGGCGCCGTGATCGGCTGAACCTGCCGCATCAGCAGGTAAATAAACTGGCCGGACCTGCAAGGGTGCTTACCCTGGCGAGCCGTGTGCCAAACGTTGCCGACCCCTGATCTAAAGGCTTTAAGTATATTTCATATAAATACACTATGTTTAAAAATCTACCAGCTTGATTGTCAAGTTCAAAGGTTGCACACTGTTATGCATGGTATTAACTGTCAATGACATTTATTTAACAACATACAATTCATCACAGGAGTTAATAACTCATTGTAGTGTTAATAGGAATACATAAATTACTAAGACAACCCACTGACAATGTTGGAAAGTCACATTACTCCTTCTTTCACAACTAACTCTGTAAATAAGTTAGCATAGTTGATTGTTTCCTTTTTTTCCCATCATGAAGTTTTATGAAGAATGAGCAAGAGCAGTAAAACTGAACTAGACCTAAAGCATGATTGATTATAATCATAGTATCAAATTCCTACATTCATAACTGTACTAAATATTTATGAGTTAACACAGATTCTTTTATTATTATGTAAAGAAAGTGGAGATCATATTTCTGTGTAAATTTCATCTTTTTATCCTGCAAATATCAGGGAATGTTAAATATTTGAATTTTCACCGCATTAAAGGTTTTAAAGTTCATCAATAATTAGTTCAATCAGGTGCCAAGTGATTCAACTCCCAGGGGACCTATAATCTTGCATGTATTATGGCAAGATTCCAGAGACTGAATATAGAATATAATTAGTATAAACCCATATTTTTAGCATAACTTAATAATTATATAATTTGCTCTATGGACTTATCAAAGAGCCACCTATAAAATATTTTTAAAAGCAGCCTAATTCAATAAAAACGAAGAGTTGAATTATCTTATAATGGAGACCTTAATGTTTGGGGGGGGGGAAATGAAAATTTCTGTAGTAATAAGCCTAGTTATTTGGGTGCTTATTACTACAGCATGATTCAGAAATCAAAGCTAAGTAAATGTAAGGGCTTTCTAATTTTCCTTTGTATTTTCTCCATTGCTCACTTTTCCTTGTATCAGTCTCTGTTTCTGTTTCACTTGTTTGTGTCTATTAACTGAGAGGCTATCAGCAAGAAGTTGTATTTCAGATATATGAGAGAGTCATAACCACCTATTATCCAACAAAGAGCCAACCAAACAACATTATAATTAACAGCCATCAATCCAACCCTATGTACAAATCAAATTTTAGCCATCCATTCCGCAAAGACCAACACATGCTCTTAACCTTACGTATATGAGTAATCCTATAGAACAGGGATGGCTAAACTGTGGCTAATGAGTCCCCCCACACCCCACCTACCAGACTGGAGGGCAAGCTCAGGGCTAGAAGCATCTGCCAGAGATCAGTGGTGCCTGCTGAGATTGGGGGCACAATTTAAAAGTTTGGACCAGCCAAAAGCTTGAGTTACGCCCACCTAGGCATGCACCCCCTCTTACACTATAGCAGCCCCTCCCTGCAGCTCCCAGGTGTTAGCACCAGTGGAGAGGCAGCAGCAAACATCCGGGAGCTGCAGGGAGAGGCCGCTGCTTAGCTCCCTGAGGAGAGGCAGCGGCAAAAGCAGCACCTCTCCCTGCAGCTCCCAGCTGTTTGCTGCTGCATCTCCCCATGGCTTCAGCTCCCAGCATGCCGGCTCCAGCAGCTGCCATGCAGGGAGGGGATCTGGCAACACCATGTGACCAAGTGGGGTCAGCAGACCCTGGGAAAAATCTGGGAGGAAAGGTGACCTCCATGCGTCACCTTTGGCAGCGGGGAGGGGGAGAGTGTCTCAGGGCTCAGCCCCAGCAGGTGTGCCCCAGCTTTCGAACTTCTGAAGATAGTCATATGCGGTTCGGAGGGTCAGTAAATTTGGCCACCCCTGCTATAGAAGCCACTGGGACTATTCACATGTTTATTGCTCTGGAGAATTGTGGGTCTCAGTCTTTCAGGACATTATTTGTATTATTATGGTTGATTCAGAATTCTTCATTTCATACTTGTTGTTAGCAAATACATTCACCATAGAAAAAAACAATGAGAAGATAAACCAATCCAGTATTTCAGTATTTCGTTAAACCAGATGTTGTAACTGAAAGATAGCATTACTATACTATACAAGAAGTGTCACTGCACTGAATAGATAATTAAAGTATCTTATGCTGTAAACAGTAGTTTATTCATCCTGACATTATATTAAAATCATACTAAACATATATGGAATGACAAGAGAAAACATTGTTCATGACAGTATAAAAAAATTGCAAGGGTTCTTTCATCTGGTTGCACTGACAATGTGTAGCTTTAAAAATATTTTATTTCTGTTTGGTAATTATATATTGTGTAGCTACCTGTTTACAAGATTATCACTGGAAACCGGTAATAACTGACAGCTTATTTTAATTAATGTTTTTATCCATAGCACACCTCCATGCAGGGCCAGTTAAACATGCTCAGCTTGTCTGACATGGAGAATCAGTGGCCATCTCTTTAGCCTGGCCACTTTATTATTTATTATTTCTATGACAGTAGCATCCAGGAACCCTAGTTGTGGAGCAGGACTCCACTGTGCTAGGTGCTGTACAAACACAGAACAGACAGACGATCCCTGGCCCAAGGAGTCCACAATTATTTCTTAGCGGTATAACCACACCCATTAGCAGTTGCCTCTTCTGTAATTTAGAAGCACAGTTATCATTACTTCAGATATGATGATAGAGACTGTCTTCCTCAGGGATTTCACACTGCTGTCAGAGGCTTAGTTCAGTTTTTCTGTTCTCTCTCATTCTCAGTCATAGATGGAAAAAAGAAATAATCAACACGAGACTGTAATTTATAAACATTCACTACACTGCTTCGCTGGATTCTGCTGCTAAGAAAATTCACACGGTCTGAATTGGGGAGGGATAATTAGCCCTTACTATGAACTAACAAGAATATTTTATTTGTTATGAGCTGCATTTTTATGAGTAAAATCGCCAGAACATTGGTAAGCAGTACATTGTAAATGATAATTTAATGCTCTTTTTCTGAAAAAAAGGTTAATCACCTCTTATGAAGTATGCAGAGCTTAAACTAAAATGTCAGTTCTGAACATCTCGGCTCAAGCCTTTTGGTGGAATGCATCTGGCAATTCAGGACATGTCAGACTGAATAGAGCTGTAACATCCTAGTATGAGAAGAGCAGCTCCCAAATATGTTCTCATGCTTCAAGGTTATCTCTTAGATTTTAGATTAGATGTTCATTTGCTTTGGCTTGTATCAGTGAATGCTGTCCCATCCTTTTAGAAGGGCTCTTCTTCCCTTTGAAACTGCAGACTGTGCTATACTGGAGGCTGAACTCAGAACTAACTCAATAATTTGGGGGCTAGTGTTATCAACAAACCAAGGGTTACCTTCTTCAGTCACATTCAAACCGCTCCATGCTAGTACAACGCTGCGACTAAATCCTACAGTAGCAATCCCCTGTCCCTTTCCCACAGAAGATTTATGCAAATCTTAATTACAGCTTCACAGTTTCAACATTTACTGACAGCATGTAAATCTATTGTGGAAAAAGCACAATAGGATCCAACAATACAGAGGCATTGTTTAATTATATGCTAATTAGAGTGGTAAAACTAATAATCCCCAGTAAAATCTTGGTAAATTATCCAATCATGATAGAGACTTTCTGTGTCAGCACAAAATAGAGGCACAGCAAATAACCATTGCTACATCATGCCAGCTACATTGAACCAATAGCTGTGTGTCTCATGGGCCAGATTCAGGACTCAGACCACACATACTCACACAACCAATACATTTAATCCAGATAAGGAATTGGAAGGCTCAGTTTTTGTGCCAACTCCCAAAAACTATGATGTTCACATTTGCAGATCTAGCCACAAGGGACATACTCTGGGAGCGTATTCTGTATGTTTTAATATATAGGCCCAGAACCAAAGCCCATTATAGTCAACTGGAATCTTTCCATCTCCTTCAGTAGATTTTGGATCAGGCCCATAGCCCCTAATCCCCTATGCTCACTCTCTGTCATGATTAATCATGCTTCTGGCATGATTTCTTCTGCTGTTGCCATGTGTCCCCACTCCCAGGCCAAATAGAATACATGGGGGAAATTTGCTCTTTTGCATGTTTAATGTGCACGTGTCCTCTTGGCAACATGTTCTGTAGAAGAAACTGAGGAATGTGTGAATGAATACAAGCTAATCGTCTACAATAGTAAATGTATATCCATTAGTCTATCACAGGCTTCTCCTTTCTAATATACAGGAGCAACGGTTGAGACACTGTACAGGTGTTTGTCCATGTGGAGACAAAATGTCAGTGTGTCTCTATCTCAGTGTGTGAGTTAAGAAGCTGTTCTTTAACTCCTGGGATGTGGTAGTTGCTAAGACAACTGCAGTGCATCCACTTACAATGTCCGTGATCATGCGCCACAAGTTGTAATTTACCCACAGGTTCCTCATTTATTTGAATAGGGAAACAGCAGGGCACTTGCCATGCCACATCCCACATGATGGCACATGGTGTGAGTGGCTGTCACTGTCTGCTCCGAGTCTAAATTGACACTGCATCCTACGGGAACTGAAATACTATACATTATAAATGACTTGTTAGAGCAGGGTATAACCTCTGCCTCTTGGAAGGGATATGGAGGTCAGTCTTGCAATTTTCCTATTTTCTCAATTAAAATCAAGTTTTGCAGCAATTTTATTAAATTTTGGCACACCCATGTCGCCAAAACTAGAGCGAGAGAGAGACTGTTGCGATGTGAGAAGTATAGCAGGTGAGGTGAGGTGAAGTGTGGGGCTCAGGGTTTTACATCTGCATTCAAAAGCACAGCATGGAATAGGCTGGCAAATCGGACTGTCCTACAAGCAAACACGTTTCACCTGGTGCATTACACCACTTGCAAAGATGAAGAAACCACAGTGCCTATTTGTTCTCCAGGTCGTTCTTTGCATCCTTGTTTAAATTCTGAGAATATTTGTGTTTTGCGCCTCACACTCTCAAGTCCCCATGGTCACCAATACTTCAGTTATCATCTCTTCTAACCTGGCTAACGGGAACACCATTTCGCAGAAAATATTCATTTACAGCGGTCATGCCTAAAAGAGCTCTAACTTAGATGGTGTTTAGAGGTCTCTATAGTGTATTTGTTATAATTTCACTGTTCTGAGGCCTTTACAGTTGGACTAATGGTGGCGAGGACTGGTTTTAGAGGCAGAGGCATATGACAAACAGAACCAAGAAAACATTTTAAGCGTTTCTGTTGTACAATTTGTCTGTACAATATACGTGATATACAGAATTCAATGAAAATGTGGGTATGAATTTGTTATGGGACTTGTGCTCCCAACACCCATAGGCATTACTGAAAATCCCATCCAACTGATAAGTCACTCATGAGTCCATATCCCTCACAGACTTGTACTGATAAAACTTTTTAGACAACACCATCATAGGGGAATGTGGTTTAGATGAAATGATTATAAGGTGTGTGCACAACTGGTTCAAAGACCATACTCAAAGAGTAGTTGTCAATGGTTCACTGTCGAACTGGAAGTGTGTATCTAGTGGGGCCCTGCAGGCAGGACCGGTGCAAGGATATTTTGCACCCTAGGCAAAACTTCCACCTTGCGCCCCACCCCCGGCACATCGGTTCATTGAGGGGCAAATCCCAACGAGCCTTTATAGACTCCAGGGGCCAGCCGTGCCCAGGGGCTTCTCCCCAGACCAGGTTCCCCCTCCCCGCTCCCTGAACTCTCCTGGAGGGTGCACAATCGCCCCATGAGCCCCCCCCCCCCCCCCCCCACCCCGACGGCCCCCGCCCAAGTCCACGTACTGGCTTTGCTGGGCTTGGGCCACTGCAGCAGCTCAGCAGGGAGGAGCTGCCTTCTGGGGGCTCCTGCAGCAGATGCATGTGGGCAGAGGCCCCCGTGCACCCCCCCGGCTCCTCCTCGCCACGCTCGGGCTCTGCTGCTCCCGGGAGTGTGAGCTGCCACCGCTGCCCCTCCCGGAGCAGGCTCAGGGCCCCTGTGTCGGTCACAGGTTTTTTGATACGCCCTGAAGTTTGTCAGACATTTATTTGCAAAAACTTTGTAGTAAGGGCAAGCCAGCTGTCTTGCTGAAAACAACATTAAATATTATGGAATACATGATGCAGCTCTTCTCTGTTTTACATTTTCTTAATCAGTATTTCTAAGCTGATTTTATATTTTAAATGTACTCTTAAGCCTTCATAAAGTTATCATTCCAGATTACTACATATTTAACTCACTGAAACAGACATTATGTTAAATTAATCAGTCACAGAGGTTTAGTGTGTTCATAACAATGTTCATTGCTTTTAGAAAAAGGGAACACTAATTTACTGTGTGTGATCTCCATAACAATAAACATGTTTATGAAATTTCACCAACTTTAAAAAATATGTTTCCAAAGATTTTAGGCATAACAAAGGATTTTATATCTTACTAAAGTACTGATTTTGCTTAAAACTAGTTCATCAGATAGTCAGAAGTAAAGAAAGGGAAACTCTTTGTCCAGCTATCTGGAAGCAAAGGGCTGTTGTCCCTTTAAGGGCTCTCTTCAATGGGGGGAGGGGGAAGGGAGTGGACAGAAAGGACTCGAAGACTTTGGAAGTAAGTTTTTTTACTATAGTAATTAAAATGTGTATTTTAGATAAGGGTGGTCTTTTGAAGAATTTATTTAAAAAACCATGTGTCTGAAGATTTAAGGCTAAAGATGATTGTGCATCTAAAAATCTATGCAAGGATTTTTTAGAGATGTGATTTTATAATCTTCACCAACTAACTGTTTTAAATATTTTTAAATATTTTTAAAGCAGATTTTAAACTAAGGTCCTGTAGACTAACATGTTCTGAGTAAATATTACAGTCATGCACAACTGTTTTTGTCAGTACATTCAGAAACTGACAGTAGATACCTGGGGGTTGGCAAATGCCTATTAAATGGCTTCATTACCCCTTGAATGGCTCTTGAACAGTTTCAGTGTTGTGCTAATAGGTCTGGCAGGCTGGAGACTTTTTCTCTTTTAACTACTAGATCCCCTTCCCAGGAAGACTCAGAGCCTGCAGGAAGGATCAGAACAGGGATAGGAAAACCAGTTGGGTGGACACTAAGACGCAGTGGTGCCCCAAATTTTCAGGTGCCCTACCCAGCTGCCGATGCCTGAGAACAGCCTAGGCGCCCCCAACCACTTGCCGCCCTAGGCGGCTGCCTAGATCGCCTAGTGGTTGCACCGGCCCTGCCTGCAGGGTTCAATCCTAGGTCCAGTACTATTCAATATTTTTAGTAATGACTTGGATAATGGAGCGGTGAGCGTGCTCATAAAATTTTCGATGACATCAAGCTGGGAGGGGTTGCCAACACTTTGGAGGACAGGATTAGAATTCAAAATGAGCTTGACAAATTATAGAATTGGTCTGAATTCAACAAGATGGAATTCAATAAAGACAAGTGCATACTACTTCACTTAGGAAGGAAAAAATCAAATGAACAACTGCAAAATGGAGAATAACTACATTGGTGGTAGTATTACTGAAAAGGATCTGGGGGTTATAGTGGATCACAAATTGAATATGAGTCAACAATGTGATGCAGTTGTGAAAAAGGATAATATCATTCTGAGGTGTATTAACAGGAGTGTTGTATGTGTGACACAGGTGGTAATTGTCCATCACTGCTAAGCACTGAGGCCTCATCTGGAGTAACTATGTACCATTCTGGGTGTTACACTTTAGGAAAGATCTGGACATATTGGAGGGAGTACAGAGAAGAGCGACAAAAATAATAAAAGGTTTAGAAAACCCGACCTATGAGGAAAGGTTTAAAAAAAGTGCCCATGTTTAGTCTTGAGAAAAGAAGACTGAGGGGACATCTGATTACTGTCTTCAAAAATGTACAAAAAGGACAGGGATCAATTCTTTTCTATGTCTACTGAAGATAGGATAAGTAGTAACAGGCTTAATCTGCAATAAGGGAGATGCAGATTAGATATTAGGAAAAAGGGTGAAGAAAAGGAAATACAGTAATAAAAAGATTGCACCGTGAAATGGTGGGAAAACTTGAGTTCTCTTTCTTATCCCCAATTGGCCACTCACCATTGATGGATATGCTTGGAGATACCTAAATCTGTTAGAACAGTACACAAAAAAATCCCAAGATTGCCCATCAGAATTCTGTAGAACAGCGGTTCTCAAACTGTGGGTCAGGATCCTAAAGTGGGTCGTGAGTTCATTTTAAAGGGGTTGCCAGGGCTGGCATTAGACTCTCTGGGGCCCAGGGCTTCGTCTCCATGGGGCTCGAGCTCAGGAGGGCGCGTGCTTGGGCTTTCTGCACTAGGACCCAGCAAGTTTAATGCCGGCTTTGCAGAAGCCTGAGCCCTGCCATGTGGGGCTTGTTACACGTTGCATCGCATAAGACTTTATGGAAATATGCTTATGAATGTATATATGACATAATTGGAATATGTTTTATGCTACATGTCATGTAACATATCTATGTAAAGGTTATGATTTACTGAATATATTCATCCTATTTGTATGCATGTGTCATTATTGTATTCAAAGTTATGAATATTGGCTGTATACTTGTTTGATTTTAAATAGCCTTAGTAAGGCTTTTGGTCAGCTTCTTTAGAAAGGAATTTGTAAGTTAAGTGCCCAATCAAGAAGCATGTAATGGACAATGGATCTTGGAAGGCTCCAATCCACACAAGAAGTCTGCATGAGGACATTCAAGGTAGCATGTGAACCATCGCTGCCACCTGTAAATTCTGAGTCATGCATGGTCATGTGACTTGCCCATGTGACTCCAAAACTCCATCTTGTAGCTGGAATTATACACAGGGAGAGGGAGGGGTATCCACCCACAAGAGGAAGTCTATTTAAACCCGTGGGAGACCCCTCCATTTTGTCTTCAGCTGGCTCAAGAGATAGCAGCTCCACCCCAAAGGATACCTGAAAGAAACTGGAACAAAGGACAGGGGTGTGAGTGATTGCTGGACCCAGACTAGAAGGAGACTAGTCTGTAAAAGGAAGCTTACTGGAACACCTCTGAGGGTGAGGTTTTATCAGTATTCAATTTTCTTACTGAATTGGGCATAGACTTGCGTGTTTTGTTTTATTTTACTTGGTAATTCACTTTGTTCTGTCTGTTACTACTTGGAACCACTTAAATCATACTTTCTGTATTTAATAAAATCACTGGTTACTTATTATTTAACCCAGAGTATGCATTGATACCGGGGGGAGGGGGGAAACAGCTGTGCATGTCTTTATCAGTGTTATAGAGGGCAAACAATTTATGAGTTTACTCTGTATAAGCTTTATACAGGGTAAAACAGATTTATTTGGGGTTTGGACCCTATTGGGAGTTGGGCGTCTGAGTGTTAAAGACAGGAACACTTCTTAAGCTGCTTTCAGTTAAGCTTGCAGTTTGTGGGACGTGGTTCAGACCTGGGTCTGTATTTGTGGCCAGTAAGCATGTCTGGCACAGCCAGGCAGGGCTCTGGAGTCCCAAGCTGGCAGGGAAAGCAGGGGCAGAAGTAGTCTTGGCACATCAGTTGGCAGCCCCAAGGGGGTTTCTGTGATCCAACCCATCACAGGGCTTAAGCCCAAGTCTGAGCAACTTAGCTTCGTGGGGCCCCCTGTGGCTTGGGGTCATGTAGTAATTTTTGTTGTCAGAAAGGGTTGCAGTGCAATGAAGTCTGAGAATAGCTGCTGTAGAGCATCCCTGACAAATCTAAATTCAGATTTTAAATACTTCACCGCCTTTTGCAATATGCTGTGGTGTCACATTGTCACTGGTAACACCACTGACATATGCAGAAAAGCGGCTTCTTGTGCTGCTTTGTATTTTCAGTCTCAATAGACGTGCCCCTGTTTTCAGTACCATGTCAGCACTACGCAGTCATGTCTGCATTATCATGGATAACAAGCATCAGAAAAAATGATTGAAAGATGACTATGGATGATAACTATGAAATGCATGTTGAAATATTTCTATTTCTCCTAATGCAGTGCGTCTCCTTCTTTATGCTTTCTTGGTAGATGCATCAGTAGGTATAGGTCAGGGGTAGGCAGCCTATGGCACACTTGCCAAAGGCAGCACGTGAGCTGATTTTTAGTGGCATTCACACAGCCCGGGTCCTGGCCACCAGTCCGGAGGGCTCTGCATTTTAATTGAAGCTTTTTAAACATTTTAAAAACCTTATTTACTTTACATACAACAATAGTTTAGTTATATATTCTAGACTTATAGAAAGAGACCTTCTAAAAACGTTATAATGTATTAACAGCAGGAGAAACCTTAAATTAGAGTGAATAAATGAAGACTCGACACACCACTTCTGAAAGGTTGCCGACCCCTGGTATAAGTTCTTATTCAGATTTTCAGGTGGACAGTAACTAAAGCAGTCATAGTATTTGAAAGACAGTTCACAAGCCAATATGGATGGGCAATACAATAGGATTCTCTTTCCATTGCATTGTATTTTCTTGTATTTACTGAGTGGGCAGTTTACTGTAATGTACTGCAATAAAATGTGCTCTTCTTAGGACACATTCTCAGATGAATGAACTATGAAATAAGCTTGTGTTATGCAGAATATGTTATAACACTATCAATCATTTGTAAGTATGGCACAGATTCTTGAGAAATTTGAATAGTTTATTTCAGATATTGCTAGCCACCGTTAAACTGGAGAATTTTTAAAAAAATTAGTCTGACTACTTTCATTGTAGAGACTTTTAACAATACTCAGATGATGCCAGTTTTGTGATACAGGTTTAAGATTTTAGCTAAGATTCCCAACACCGGGGTTGTGATTTTTAAAGGGGTCTAAGAAAGTTCAGTGGGAATTGGGTGCCTGAATCCCTGAAGCCCCCTTGAATATCTTGGTCTAAAAGTCAGGGTTGTAACTCCTGACTTAGGTTCTTAAAAGGTGGCTGATTTTCGACACTGCTGAGCACTCAGAAACTCTCACTGAAGGCAGTGGGAGTTGCTAAGTGCTCACTATTTGAAAAATCAGTCCACTTACTTAAGTGTCTAACTTCAGGCTTCTGCTTTTGAAAATCTGGGCCTCCATATTTAGTATCCTGATGGAATCCAGTATGCATACACACTGGAAATGCTGGGCCAAGTACTGAAGTGACATACACCCTGCACAATGCCAGAGACATCAGTTGGGTTGCCCCAGCAAAGAATTTGTCCTCTATTTTAAGTGAACTACGTTGTGACTGGGTAAATCACGCAGCTTGTTGTTTCAGAGGCACTTCTGCTGTTGTGATTCTGCATATGTTACTGTTCTTATTTTAGAAGAGAAATTTCAACTCGCTCCAGGAAGTGCCCCATAGAAATAAAAGTGCCATCTATCACTTTAAAAATAGGCCTGCCCATATTTGCTTTCCATTCCAGCTTCATAGTGGAATTCCAAGAGGAAATTCCAAGCTTGCATTCCTTACACTCCCAAAACTGCCACTAAAGTCCCCAGGAACACTGAGTGTGCAAGGGATGCAGGACCAGCAGCTGTGAAAAGTACATTACAAATCTGCATGCATACTTATGAAACTGCTCTGTATTGTTTAGTTTCTTTCCTAACAAAAGACGTGCATCAGCCTAAATAGATACATGTTGTGGTATCACTGAGTAAGTTATACTTGAAATTATTCCAGTTTGACATTATTTGTTTGAAATGCTCTTCAGTTTTAATTTGCACTTGTCATGCAATAAATATGTAGTACAGAGAGCATTTACTGCTCCTGTTTACCTTCTTTAGCGATGTGTCTGGCATGTACAATCTGCAGAAATTCTAACAATCCATCTATTTATCTACCTTAAGGTTTCCTACTGTGGCTCATAACCACAGTATCTGAGCACCTTCCATGTAATATATTGGCCATAACAAGTTCTCTAGTGGGCGACTTCATGCATTATCTGGCCCTTTTTCTTTATAAGATTATAGAAATATCTTATTGGAGTAGGTTTGTGGGGGAGGGGACCTTTTTTTAAAGGGAGAGGAGTGGGTAGTTGATGCTGTGCATAACATTCTGGTAGTGCTTTATCAAATAGAAAAATTCAGTTTTAGTACCGCCCTTAAAAACAGAGCCACCTGTGTACTCCTGGGGTTGGTATATTTAACTATTTGCTTCACTGCACAGCCACCAAACATTCTCAGATGCTCGAGGCGATGAATCATGATGCCTGAACATACTAGTCCTTAGCCACAGAATTTCCAAAAATGACCTTTGCAATGCCAGCAAACCAGCATTCCCTGTGGTGAGGTGTCCATTTTCCCTAGTGCACAGGTCACCTTGAAATACAGGAAAAAAGTAGTGATGATACATTAATAAATGATAGAGGGAGCTCAGTTCCAGACATAATTCCCAATAAATCAATTATTTGCAATGGATACAAAAGTAAGTCATGAATGTCTTCTGTGCACCCTAACTGTATGAGCGGTTTACAGAAAGAACGGCTTCTCCTTCTACCTGGCTGAACATCTGATGGTGATGAGTTTTGTCATGGATGGTATTAATGATAGTCTATTTTTATAAGAAGACAAAAGCTGTGTCCTGTCTGTACCGATCTCTTGAGACCACTGTATAGGTTAGGATTTTTTTGAAGGAAGAGCAGAAATGTGGTCCCTAAATTCTCTCAGATCTGGGTATTCAGCGTCTCTGTATTTTACCCATATAATTTTTTACATGCTAAGTACAGTATGTATCATTTACATTTATTAATGATTTTTCCATCCCTTCTAATGCCTTACATTTAAAATGCAGCACAAAAGCATGATACATAATTCTGTTTGACAGTACATGATGCATTAAAATATTCCATCACATCCTTACAAGTACTCTGACTGGCAGTGAAAAGACAGTAATATAATATTGTGTTTGAGCATCCTGATCGACTACCTCCTTTTAGTTAGTCGTAAAAGAAAGAGTTAATTCCTATTCTGAAGAGTATGGTCCATTGATTTTATTCCTTTTTTATTGACATATTCTTTAGCTTTATAGCAGTTTGAAGAGCAAATACTCCTCCTTAGTTTTGGGAATTGAGTCCCATTGCCTCTTTGCTAAGCCAACCCCCTGTCAATCTTATAAATATAAAAGGGGCCATAAAAATTCATATATCTGACTGGACTCTTCTGGGGTGATATTTATCTCTCCTGGGTCAGCTGAGAAATCAGTCAATATGAAAGTAAAGGATGTTATGATCATCAGTAAGGGTAGGTAGGATAAATGACAAGGGACCTAAAGGGGCTAGAAATAAGGAAAGAAGAAAATGGAGAAGATTTTTTATTGAAAGGGATAGATAACACAAAATACAAATATACATTGGAAGGTGGTATACTTGTACAGTAAGTCAATACAATAATGAGAAAAGATGACGAGGGACAATAGACAACAGCAAATGTGATCATAGACAATGGAGACCGAACGATCTGTTAGTGAGGCATATTTTGTTTGATGGGGAAATTATCATTTTCCATGAAGAAAAATGGCAGGTATCATAGCACAACGTTACATTTCATAAAGATTCACTTTAGTGGGCAGCATCAACAACGGCTTTATAAAAGGTGCTAGAAATATTTCAGCATCTGTCTGAGATAACAAGGAATTTCCATTCACTTGGGTGGGTGAAGGTTGACTGTGTCAATCACACTGCTTTTATTAGGCACTTCTGGAGATTTACTGTCTTCTAAATGTATGTTTTGTCTCCTATACTCCCTGCTTCTGATTGGTTTAATCCTTCTCTTTCCAGTGCTGGTAATTGAAGCCTGCCTTATAGACAATACCATTGATAGCAGCAAGGGAAAAAGGCAAAAGGGAAACATAAGAATTTAGTAGAAAGGAGACCTGGATTTCTACATTCCCTGAGAAAGCAGTTTTCTTTGGCTTTTATAATTTTGGGCAACATTCAGAGGAGGCGGCTGATATTTTAATTATGGTATTACATGTGTGTTGTACCTAACATCCAAAAGCACATTCATATCACAAACTAGAGAGACAACATAGCTTCTCAGACATGGTATTGTAGAAACTATATCCAGGATGGTGCATATAGCTTGAAGCATGCTAGTGACATCGGTGAAAATTCAGAGAAGAGCAACAGAAATGAATAAGGGATGTTTAAAGCAACTAAACATTTATAGCCTGGCCAAATGGTAACTAAGGGAGGGTGGGATTATTAATTACAGGCATTTGAAAGGAGCAAACAAAAGGATTGAGAGGAATTGTTAAGGGTGGTAAAAGGGGTGTAATTAAAAGGAAAGGGATGAAATTACGCAAAAGAAAATTCAGGATAAATATCAAGGTATAGGCTTGGATTTTAAAAGGAGAGTTAGGTGCCCAAATATAATGAGATTCAGGTACCTAATTCCTTCGAAAAACCCAGCCTTATCCCTGACATTGAGCTCTTCCAAATGTGGTTTAGTATCCCAAAGGACATTCTGGAAGACTTGTCACTTGAGGAGTTTAAAACAAGACAGAAAAAGCATTGGAGTTTTCCCTGTAGATAACAATCCTATATGTAAGTGGAAGGAAGGGGAGATTAAACGACCTAAAAAGTCCTTTCTCATCTTTAATTTCTATGATAAGACCCTGACTGCCAATACTGAAATCCAAATCGTGAGAGAATCTGCTATGAATCTAAAACACGTTGAGTCCCTCATTTAAAGTAGAGCTCAGTTAAACCAGAAATCCCTCGGTACTGTTAAAAAGGACCATCTTTTTTTCAGTGGATTACACCATTGGCAGAACAAATATAATAAAATTGGCCTAAATAACTTTTCAATCAAGAGAGAAAAGGTGCGTGAGGTAATATCTTTCATTAGACTGTTGGTGAGAGAGACAATCTTTCAAGCTCTTCTTTTGGTCTGGGAAACTTAATCAGAGTTCTGTGTAAGGTCAAAAATGTCTCTCTCTCATCAACAGAAGTTGGTCCAATAAAAGATATTGCCTCACCCACTTTCTCTCTTTAATAGCCTGGGACCGACATGGCTACAACAACACTGCATTTTCAATCACAGTCATTAATGAACTTTTATAAATTACTAAATTGTAATTAAAAAACAACATATTTCTACAGACAGACCAATTGTAGAACTCTTTCTCCTGCCCCTCCCCTCACTAATGAGGAGAGATTATGGAGTTAATTTTCATGAAAGTCTCCTATCATATAATATTATTAAATTTGACCAGCTTTCAAGGGGCTCAGAAGCAACTTATTGAAAAAGAATAAATGGTTCATGTACTGAATCTTAAGAAGTGCCAAAAGTATGAATCAGAAATATAGTATAACATTCCTTGCACCCGATCATAAATACTACAATCTCCAGAATATGGATTCTATATTATTTACCTCTGCATATAAACAAGTTGTACTTGAAAGAATTGTGCTTTACATATAATGAATGAAAGGCACCAAAGTCACAAGAAAACAAGAATATATTCATATAAAGGAAGAACTCATTAGAACCTGGTGCTTCAGGTGCGCGTAAATCCATAGTTACTTATTAAACATTTACACATATAGTATTCAAAAAGGGTTCTCTCTGCCCTCTAATCCACACAATAATAGTCATTTATGAGAATAAAAGATTCTGCATTGAAATTAAGTTTTGTGGGGGGGGTTTAATGTCTTGAGAACCAAAAACCTGTTAGTATATTGAGATGCATTTATGCGGGGGGGTGGGAGAATAAAGATAGCTAAATTTATTGCATGCCACATTGATGAAATAACTGAACTAAATCTAAATGGGTTAGACACTGCCACTGTAGATTGAACACCAGTGATGAATGCATATAAACAATTGTGATCACATTAGATGAGATCCATTTCGGAAATGATAATTTTTCCCTGTATGTGCAAGGTAACATGATATTGATGAAACAGATTAATAAAGTGCCACTTCTTCACTGTAGAAAGTAAGCGATCCGAGCAGCTAGGCTAAGTGATACAACAATAATAGGATGCAGCCATTTCTCTTTGTGGAAATAATGTCAGAAGACTATAATACCTGGCATTTTGTTCATGAACATCATTCATAATAGTACAAAAAGGATTCTCTGGAAATAGAGATGTGCAACATTCAATGGTTTTTGTTTACAGAGGTTTGAGCAAACTTTTATTTTGGTTTGCACAGGTTCACTAAGATTTGCTTTGAGTATAGAGTGAACCCCAAATCCCAAACAAAAGTAGCTGATAGCATCAAATGTACCTCATTTCATGTCACAACTATGCAAAGGCATCTAGTTTCCACTTGAAGTCATAAATCACCTCCAGGTACACTTAACAATTCACCCTAATCTGTGAACCTTTCAAAGAAACCTGACCAAGTTTTGACTTAGTAATAAAAGCTGTACGCAGGTGAGTTTAAAGCCGTTTGGACTTTTGCTTCTACAACTTTGCATCACTCTAAGCACAGGAAAATGTAATGATTTTTCTAAAATTATATTGTATTTTAGTGTGATTTTATATTTTTCTAATTCATATCAAATGGCTACAAGTATATGTGAAGGCTATAAGCAAAGAACAGCTATTGACCATTAAATGGCATAAAAATTATTATTGCTGGATCCACTCAATGTTCTAATATCGCCTTTAAAAAAAGAGAGTAGCCAGTTATTTTTTTTCATTTATTATAGTAACCCCTTGGAAGTTGGAAACCAAGGTCCATTTCTTTAATATCATGCCCCCAAATAACTCTCCTCTCCACCACTTCAGTCTAAACCATCACTTTGGTGTATTATACAACTCTTCGTGGGCACTTTTTTGTTGGAATTGATTTTTTTTCCTTTAGAAAAAAAGCCTTGAAGGATTTCTTGGGAGAGGTGGAAGGAGGGAGAAAGGGGAATACACATGCAGAATTACATGGATTTTGCAGGCATTTTGTTTGTTTGTTTTTTAAAGGCAGGTCACATTTTGAGCCTGACTAACTTTGACAGTGTCACTTTAACTTAAGGCCCATAAGCAAAGTGACTGCCTTTGTGCACAGTCCATATGGGCCATTTTAAATAAAAAATTGCCATGGTCAGCAAATATATCCAACTGACATGAGAACAGTTATTGAAAGGCACTAGTTATGGGAACAGTACAATTTCAGACAGCAGGAGTCAGAGGAAAGTCTGTTGTGAAGGTGTCTGTAAAAATAGGATATTGAGAATTTTCATTTAGCAATGTCTGGTTCCCCCACTGCTCCTAAAGTGGAAAATTTTGAAACAAAAATACAGTCCTGGCATGCATGCCACTTTCAGAAATGAAAACCACTGCTTTAAAAGAAAAGAAAAACAAACCTAAATACAATCTTGACTCAATATTGACGGTTTCATGTCCTACTGCAAAGAAATATACAGATATCAGCATTCCCTCCTCCCGCCCACCCCTTCTTTCCCGCACACAAATCTAAAGGTTAGGGTGATCAGATAGCAAGTGTGAAAAAATCGGGCAGGGGGTAATAGACACCTATCTAAGAAAAAGCCCCAAATCTCGGGACTGTCTCTATAAAATTGGGACATCTAGTCACTCTACTAAAGGTACTAGTTTTACAAAGGCTTTGCAGAGGCAGAAGGGAGATGTGTGCATTCAGACAGTGATTAAACTGTGTCTAATATATTATGTAAGCAATAAAAATGGTGTAAGAGAGATATTGCAGATTGATTGAAAAAAGGTGTCATATGTACCACTGACAGTGTGAGAGAACGAAAATGTGAGAGAACAGAACTTCTGCCTTCAGCCAAGCATTTAAACTCTCCCTTCCTTCCTCTTCCAAAACTAAGTGTGCAGTGTGACACATCACAATTTACCCTACAGAGCTGCCTCATGGCAAATTGTCTCACTGCGCTTTAAAAAGAAATGGAAATTACTTTCTTCCTCACTCTGAAAATGATAAAATTTACCTGCAATATGAATCATTTGACTAGTTCCAAATCTCCTAGCCAGACATTTTTACTGATAGAATAAGGATAAATGTTTCTATTTAAGGAATGATTTTACAGCCTGTTATCAAAATGATGAATTCATTACAAGCAAACAGACAGCACTCTGTGAAAAAGAGAAATATTTTGTAACAGTCTGTCAAACACTGTGCTTTGTTAAACTAAGAGAAATCGAGCTGTGTGCACTCTGGAATGGTGAACTGAAGTAGTTCAGGCCACCTAGCACGGCCACCAGCCAAAACCAAAAAAAAAAAAAAAAAAGCCGCATCCGCCGAATTGCCGCCGAATACCTGGACCTGCCGCCCCTCTCCCAAGCGGCCGCCCCAAGCACCTGCTTGAGAAGCTGGTGCCTAGAGCCGGCCCTGACGGCCACCCAAGTTGAAACAAAAGAGCTGATGCTTTACTGCATTACTCCAATTTTATTACAGCATAACTCCATTGAAATCAATGGAATTTCACTGGCATAGAACTGGAATCAGAGAGTGTGACTCGTGCCCCTACTATTTCTATTTCACCATTAGAAAATTTGTTTTTCTCCTGTTCCCTTTCTTTCTGTAGTTTTGCTCCAGTGCTTGCAATGACAGCCCCGTGCTGATGACTAGCTTTGGAATCCCCTGGATGCTTACTTAAAAACAAAACTCCATTAATATCATCAACTGACCCAGTGAAGTGTGATCTGGATTCCAGGTTTATTATTTGTTCAAAAATAATAATTTTTGGACCTTTTACTCTTTGTTTTGCTGAGGGGAAAAGATGGAGACAGAGCAGAGGAGAATGAAAATCTCTGATGGGCTGTTCCTTATTTTGGTTTTGGTTTGAGCCTAATTATTTTTTATTTGTATTACAATAGGGCCTAGATCTTGATTGGGCCCCCTTTGTGCAAGGGGTTGTATAAATACACAGAGAGATTCTCTACCCTGAAGAGCTTTCATTCTAAATAGACAAGACAAAGGGAGGGAGAAAGGAAGTTTTTATCCTCATTTTACAGTTGGAGGGCTGAGGCTCAGAGAAATTAAGTAACTTGCCCAAGGTCATGCTGGAAGTTTGATCAGAACTGCGAATGGAATTCAGAACTCCAGAGTTCCAGTCCAGTGCCTTAACCACAAGACCCTCCTTCCAAAATGCTGGGATAACGCTAAGGTATTTGTTTAGAAGTCAAGCAGCATTTTCTCACTCATTTATTACCCAGCATCTCTTTTATCTCAGCATAATTGAAAACATAGCTTACAGCCTAACCTAGGGAAGTGGCTGTCTCAAAGTATTGGTAACAGACCATAAAGACTTCCACTTCCACAGCACTGCTTCCATCCACCACAGATCAATAAGTGGCCAGAGAGGGACCCAAAGTTTGAACTTCGCAAAGTTCATGGGTGACTGGATCCAGGGTGTTCTTTTGGTCCATGATATAGAGAGGTGGTGAAACTTGAATCAGCTTCCAATTCTGATATTCTCCAAATATGAGAGATGTTCATAATCATTTGTAGTAGCTTTTGTTCAGGCCCACCTCTAGCAGTGACTGTAGTAATGACTGAAAACAACATCCATCCAATGCCTGTTTAATAGCCTATACGGTGAATCAGTCCCATTCCTACTGGACTAAAGTATTGCTACAGTTTGCATCTTTGCTGACAGTCTCAGATGAGAAGATCAAGAGACTAAAGTATTCTCTCATGCTTAGAGATTGTCCCTCTGGGTCCAGGTTGAAGCACTTTCCTGGGGCATGATACAAAATCTAGCACAGCCTTTGCCCATTCTGCACTGGCTCTGCACTTTACCACCCAGGGCAGTGAAAAAACCAAAAGCTTAGCTCTTAACCTGACCCTTCGCATTATGGAAGTATTCTGAACAGCCACAGTATAGTTTTAAAAGGGCAGATTTTTAAGGAGTTCTGGAAGCTACAAAAACTGAGCAAAGTTTGTTACTTTGCTGTAAATAAAGTCCTACTGAACCATGCCCAAATGCCTATCCCTACTGAACCATGCACAAATGCCTATGCCTATTTTCCTTAAGGCTGCACAAGTCAAAAGAGCGGAAGAATCAGACCAAAAAGGTAGTTTCTGCCCCAAAACACAAAATAGTAGACAGATTTGAAACAAATAAAATATGTATTTTCCAGTGCCAGTGACTTGTGCTCCTAAATAACTTAGGTGCTTTTGAAAATATTCTACATTCTCAGTAGGATTTCCAGAGTATTTTAGTCTCTTTCTCAACATGCTGCACTGTCATATACAGGCCCAGAGTTTGGGAATAGACTCCTGACTCCTAAACATTCATGAATCTGTACTAGTTTTGTTTACACGTTAGAACCCCAAACCTTCCAAGTTTTGCATGGTTTCAGATTATAAAATGAAAAATTCACTTGTATCTAGCCATGATAAACCAACTGGCAACAAAATCTAAAGTTAAGTCTGTATTTTTTACACAGCTAAGACCCTGGCACCGGAGCCAAAGACCACTGAAGTCAATGGAAAAACTCTCATTGGCTTCCATGGGCTTTGGAGCATGTCACTGGGTATCTACAGTGATTTGGTACAATCGGGCTAAATTAAGAATGCAATGGTAATCATAACTCAGAGTTTCTTTGTCTTTGTTGGCTTCAGTCTGAGCCTTAATGTTATTTTTATGTAGTTTTTTATGCTACATTTCCCATTTAACAGTGATATCATTTTGCCTTTCCTCCATAGAGCATGGCAAAAGGCATTAGAATTTGGTTTCAGCTTTCATTTGTTATTCTACCGCTAACAGAGTTTTAACCTATTAGAACCATTTTAGTGGGGGGGGGGGGATGGAATCTGATTTAAAGCAGAATCTGATTTAAAACAGACAACAGTAAATTATGTTTTAATGTTAAACAGTGCCCATGAAAGGTGCTAGGTTGCCTGACTGGATAACTTAAGTCCTCTCTTTATCCACATAGTAGGTACAGGATGGCAAATAGTCTAAACTATCACACAGTCCCATTAATTATGCCTCATTCATAACCCATATGAACCACTTCTAGAGCCTCCATGGCCACACTTGTTTTTTCTAGTTGTACTGGATGGCAATTGGGATGGCTGTTTTTGTCAGGTGGACACTTTATCACTGAGAAGAAAATACTAAATCATGAAGACTTAGGGGGAAACAACTGCATTTCTTTGCAGGTGCAGATGTTCTATCTCATATGGCAATGACTCTCAAACTGTATTCCATGGAACACTAGTGATACACAGTAGTTTGGGAACCAAGGAGGAGGAAATTGGGGTGCTAGAAAAGTTAGTGGGTCCCTTGGAGGGTCTCTCTTACAGATCAATCTGCAGAATGGAAAGTTCCCCAGGAAGGGAACTGAATATATCCAACACTGAAATAAGCAAATACACACACACACACACACACCATTGTATGCTCCTGTTCTTCACTACAGATATTGTGACCGGTTATATAAGGGGTCTTATAGATTTGATTTGGAGAGCAGTATAGTTACAGTTTTTGCAGTAATTTATGTTGCATAGTTCTTAGCTGGACACATTGAAACCAGTAAATGTGTTCTCAAAATGCAGATCAGGAAACCTGAGAGATTTTTATCTGAGATCTCTGGACCAGTCTATAGCTAACATGGTATCTCAGACTCCAGCAGGTACCCTCAGCAGATGGTAAGTAGTTGACAGCTTTAGATGTTCTAAATTAGACGAATCAAGATACCACTTGTTCCAAGGAAGTGGGTGGTTAATCACGTTCACCCTTTGTATTGCTGGCAGATAATGTGGATTTTGGTAATAAGCAAACAGAGAATACTGCAGGAGATTGAAATAAGTTTTAAATTTACCATACGAGGTTGGTTTTCTACCCAATATCAACTGTTTAACTCCCCTATCAAACCATGTTTGAAATGAAAAAATACAATTTAGAAGGTACAAAATCTGAATTTTTCATTGTGAAGGTCAGAGAGTGAGCTGTTGAGAGCTCATGTATATTTTAGTCTTTCTGCAGCTCAGAATTATGGAATATACTATCAGTCCTGATAGTATATTTAGGCATGCCAATGTATGTGTCAAAATTCTCTTGCATCTGTGGATCTAATTTCCACATTCAATTACTATATGAAATACTGTATCATGGTATTGTCTGCACAAATCAGACAGACTGGACTTATTTTATTACCCTCTTGTTAGATAGTGGATAGTTGAATGTATCAAGGTGGAATGTAAAGTCCTTTACATTGTATTTTGCATTTATAGGGTGGGGGTCCAGAGCATGGAGTGGGCACCAATATACATGTTCATAAATCTAAATACATAAATAATTATGCATTTGGACACCTAAATATTCTCTTACTATAAATCTCCTGTCAGTCAGGTTTAGTCTTGTGGTGTAGTTTCACCTACTGGCAATGCTGAAGGTATTGTAGATTGCTGGGAGTTGTTTTTAATTGAAGTATAAGTTGTGGTTTACATATGAAAAAATTCAGTCATCTTTCATGGTTTTCCTGTATTTCTAAAATTCTTTGGGTATGGATGTTGCATCAGAGGAATCTCCTGAGAGTTGTCAAAAATATTGGGAGTACAGTACATTCTTTGCCACTTAATCAAGATGCTCTTAATTGGAATGGCTATTTTATTGAGATTTTTTCTAGAAAAACAAATTAGATTTATGATACTGAATAGTGATAACTGCTGCTTAATGAAGACAGGCAAATATTCTACCTAATGGAGACATATTTGGCTAATTCCAAGAAGTTAAGAGGTGTTTTACTAGGTGTTGAAGAGGTATGAAATGCTTAGTTCTGATCTTTCGATAGAGAAGCTGCCATATAAAGACTTTAAATGAAGGAAAAAAAACACTACATTTCATTATGTATTTTAACCAGGACAGCATTTTTTTCCTTTTAGACTTCACCACCACCCCTGAATTCTTTGTACTACATGCAACTGACGCACATACATAGCTCTAAGAATTAAATTACTTGCCCTTCAAGCAAGATAATGGATCCACTGTGGTATCCCAATTAAGAGAATTCTACTATACTAATGTTATGCTTTCCTATTAAGGTTTAATTATGTTTATGGAGGAGATGGTATGATGAGATTCCTACAATGGCATGTAACAGATCTGTGACTGTTTGTAGCAAATATCTCCAACAACCAGGGATGGGACACTAGATGGGAGGGTCTAGGCCACAAGCAGACTCAATACCTCCAAGGGTAAACTTGCCAGCAGCAGTTACTATGCCTGTAGAACAGGTAGTGTGCATGCCCACAGGGTAGTCTGGCAGCTGTTTGCTAGTCAGGCCCACATGATACTCAGGCGTGTTACCTCTAGGAAGGTTGATCTATGCTAGCTGTGCTGGCATAGCCCAACCTCACTTGGACCAACAGTAGGATTTGAACCCAGGACCTTACACACTAAAAGCATGTACCATTTGACCTAAAAGACTTAGCTTGAAGCAGTGGCAAGTGCATAAGTCTCTTATGTGGGCAAGGCCCTTTAAGACGGACAAAGGTGCACACTCTCCTGGTGTGGGTTACACTAGCAAACAACCACCTTGTGCTTTGAGACCACAGACGGATATGACATGTCTGCCTTCTATTCTGCAGCATGAAGGAGGTAGCTCAACACTGGGATAGTTTTTTCTTTGTAACTTAATTGTTTGCTCTCCTTGTGGTACATGGTAGTAATTCATTTGTATGCTGCTGACCCAAATGAGCAAGGATATTTCTCTATTTGTATTAAGAATAATAAGAAACATTTGCTGTACTGGTGTATAACAGCAAAGCTGAAGTCCAGCCATTTAAATAAACCTTTCCAAGGACTTCCCTGATTTAGAAATGTGTCCCAGTGCACTGGATAACCTAAGCAGATAGTGACCTTGGCAATATGGCAAG
Organism: Trachemys scripta elegans; assembly: GCF_013100865.1. Taxonomy (NCBI): domain Eukaryota; kingdom Metazoa; phylum Chordata; order Testudines; family Emydidae; genus Trachemys; species Trachemys scripta. The sequence continues at coordinate 20,409,040 of NC_048310.1, read as the reverse complement.
GGTAATATTTTCACAAGGATGAACTAACTGTTCTTGAACAAACACTCCAATGTATTAGGCACAAACAAGTTCTGCTTCAGTATCAGCCATGCATGTCTTCATTTTCAAACAATTTTTTCTTAAGCTAACAGATTTATTGGGGCCGATAGAAAATGTCACTGGCCACTTACATCTGAGCTTTCCCATGCTCTTCTAACACTATTGCAGAGTATTGATAGAGTACATGATTATACACCTGTCACATTTAGAGCTACCAAGCCATAAAACAAAGTACCTGTGTTCAACCAACAGTTAAAAGGGTTTGTTAACCCTTAAGAACCAATGGAATTGTTTACAAATCCTTAGAATTATAAGGGGAAGGCTGGGATCTTAGAAAATAGTTTCTTCCTCTCTTTCCTCCCAGTCCCCACCTTCCCACTCCTCTTCCTCTCTCCCAGCAGATGAAAGAGACCCTTTCCACCACCATGACCCTCCATTTCCCCATATAAGTACTAGAAGAACATCTAGGCCTCCTGACCTATAAACCTTAACTTCCCTCTGGCCAGCCTCTTCCACACACAGTAGAAAGAAGGAGCAACAGATGAATAACAACATGCAGTAGCAGCACCAGGAGGAGGAGGATGCAGGCTCCTTAGTGTGGGGGTTAGGAGAGGATTAGAGAGGTTAGATGGATTTTGTCAGACAACTGATGGTGGGAACATGAGTAGAGTTCCTGCTGGGCAAGAGAGACTGGAAATGAACATAATCTAGTCCCTCAGCTTTGAGCCCAGAGGATGAGGATCTCATTTTGAGAAGTCTATGGGTTAAGAGTGAAATGCTATCCTCAGCCCACGTCACTCCACACAGCGTTCTTTTCTCTTTGGGACTCAGCTGCGGTAGCTCACTAAGGAGCATGACACCTGTGTTTATGGATACAGAAAGAAAATTTGTTAAGATACCAGCTGAAATGTCTATACATAACCCCGAGCAGTTAGGGGGCAGAAATGGGAATGCTCTCACAAAGCATGACGGGGCAGGTGCTCCTCTCTCGCTGTGCCATCTTTGTTCATCTGCGATGGCACGTGAGAGCAGAGAAGGAAAAGCAGCAGCCAGGAAGAGAAGACACATTGCTTATTATAATAAAGTGGCATCAGAACAGCCCTTCTTCCCACACTCACACGAGGAAGGAAGGGATTTGGAGAGGCAAGACAGTGAGCTGGCCTAGTGCACTACCGGGGCCCTTTAATGTCCAGCTTAAAAAAGGTTTTGTTGGTTAAAAGATGGATGGGCTTAGGACTAGCTTCCAGCAGAATCATTTATTAAGAGCTGCCTTTCACACTGTCCTGTTGTGTACTTTACACGGCTGCTGACTAAAAACACCCACGGAAAATATGTTGTGTTTTATCAACCAAGGCCGAAAAGAAAGGGGAGCGGGTGCACTGGCGTAATGGGCTGGTGGAGAGTGCAAAATGTGTGGGATCTAAATTTCATGTGAGAAAACAAGACCGTTTGGAATTTGCAGGAGAAATTAAAAAAACAAGGGTTCAGAAGCAGTAAATATCTTTTTCTTTCACACTCCTGTGACTTTAACTTGGGCATACTGAAATGTCACCACACAGCCGGTGAACATTGTCTCCTGTTGAAACTATTTGGTTTCGATTTTTAAAGTTGGCTGTAAGCCGTCAATGCAGATCGGCTACCAGGGACCTTGCTGAACCCCAAACAAGTCCGCATGAGTAAAGGGGTCCATGTCAGCAGATCCAATTGCAGGGTCAAGGCCTGTTTTGTACCTACAGTCAACTGAAAACACAAAATTGCACTTATGGCAAATAATTTACATGTTAGAAACTAAGGGCTTGTCTAGATCAACACCTCATTCTTGGCAAGCTGGGATGTAAATCTACCCTGCTGTAGTCTGCCACACACTCAGTGTCCATATGGACCCTGTTGCGGGGCACTAAAAGTTCCCTACCATGCTTTAATCTACTTCTGTTTGAAAGTGGGGTAAATCAAAGAGCACTAAGAAACTTTTAGTGCCCAGCAATAGGGTATATATGGACACTGAGTCTGTGGCAGGTGTGACAGACCCAGACCAGTGGGGTACAGGAGTCTGGCAGAGGGCAAATATACTGGTCACTGGATGAGTAGTTTTCTGTTCCCTGAGTGACCAGAGCAGGGCCTCCAATAGAGTAATCAGGAACCTGCTAGAACCAGTTAAGGCAGGCAGGCTAATTAGGACACCTGGAGCCAATTAAGAAGAAGCTGCTAGAATCAATTAAGGCAGGCTAATCACCTGGCACCTGGGCTTTAAAAAGGAACTCACTTCAGTTTGTTGTGCGAGTGTGAGGAGCAGACCCAGACCAGTGGGGTACAGGAGTACTTTGTCACGTAGGCTAGAGCGGGGTAGAATTACACTTCAGCTTCCCAAGAATGAAGTGTTCATCTAGACAAGTCCTAATTATCTGGTTGTGAGGGAGATTTTCAAAAATATCTGACTTTCAAATCAGTGAGATTTGTGCTCCTAAGTCAGTCACATCAGTGCTTTTGAAAATCCCCACCCCCACGTGTCTGCAAATCAGGTTAGTTATGTTGGGTTTTCCCAGAAGGCAGCACTTCCAAGTTTTCTTCTGGGTTCCAATAACAGCATGCACTGTATATTTCTGGCTTTCATATTGCTAAATATTCTGTTGGTAGCAGACTTGTCCTGCCCCGTATAGAATATTTGGCGACTGCCCCCCAAAAAAGCCCTTTAGGCAGAATTACGTTTGAGGATAGAAGTCTGTTTATTTAAAACATTATTATAACATTGTAGTTATTAAAAAATGGAGAATCAGAAAATTAGACATTTGTACTAGTAGGTTCCAACTCCAATCTTCATCTCTCTCTTACTGGTGGAATAACTACCACTAATTGGGAAGTGTAAGAAACATACCTTCTTCTCTGCTATGAATTGGAATTGCAATGCATTGTACAATGCATCTGCCCTCCAGAATAGAAAAGGTACAGAGAAGGTGTTGTAGGACATTTGGTGTTTGTGGCTCAGACATCCATGACTGACATGGGAAAAGTCAATTAGTGGCCATTCTCAAGTGTATGTGATCTTTCCCCAATAGTGCCAAGGTGATAGTGTGAATCCCTGCACTGTGTGTTGGTGGATAGCATTTTATATGGACCACACATGGAAAGGAATGTGAGAGATGTTTTGGCCTCTGGTCTGCACCATAAGGTCAGAGGAGCAGCCTGCTCTCAATCCTCTATTAGTGGGTGCTTGGGAGTGAGGAAACAGAAGTTTGGTGTCTCCAGAAGTGCTATGTTAAGGCTGTGATGCTTCTTCCAGAATTCCTTCCTCTCCTCTATGAGTGTAATGTTAGCCCCACCTCAAGAGTGCAGTTCTTCACCCATTCACACTAAAAACCATAATTCAAAAGTGTTACGTACCTATGGATTCATTCTTATTTGGGCTTGGCTTTTCGATGATTGTTGCATATATGGTATATGTGAAGCTGTGTCCGTAATTCCAGTGACTGTGCATGCAAACTGCCATTTAGATATCTAACTGGTCATTTACACATGCATTTACTTCAGTTGCTGACAAACAATACACATACATTTGTACGTACACATTTTTGGAATTCTGAGCCCAGAAGTTTAACTTTGTGCAGTTGTAGCAATGTTATCAGAAGTTGTGAAATGCAACAGTCAAGGTCTTAGTCTTAATCCAGTCCTCCAGTAAATTTATCTACCTTTACAACGGACATTTACTTAGTTAGTGGAGCTCCCTCTAAGGAAGCAATAGAAGATCACAGTGTTAATGAGATCTAATTATTTTTCTATAAGGGTTTCAAATCTTGAAAATAAATCTTTCAGAAAAAGAGTTATCGTGTGCATGTTTTTCCTACTGAAAAATGCATTTTTTCTAAATTTGCTGTTGTCTCTGACCCTAATCCTCCAATGCATAATAAAGCAAGCTTATCAAACCACTTGTGTATTTCCCTTACCTGGGGCAATTTCTCATGGCATAAGAGCCACTATGGCAGCTCCTATGCCATCCTTGCTCCCAGTTGCTGGGGAATAAAGGGTGTGGTCAGTCCATCCCTGCATCGTGCCAATCCTCAGCTTCTGGAATAGCCCCTTGGGTCCATGTGCATCTGGCATAAAGTTGTTCTTACTTATGTCAGGGGTCACAAATCCTCCTGAGCAGTGTCAGATTGGTGTTGAACCTAAGAAACTTGCTCCATAGATTTCTTACTTCAATAAATCATGCAACATTTTCATTCTAATCATTACTGTACAAGAAAGTCAAAAATAAATTTAGCCTAGATTAGTTCTATTATTCTAACTTACATATTGCCAAGGATAACTGTGCTGTAAAAGGTTATTACACTTACAGTTCTTCTTTTTTGTGAGTCATAAGTACAGGGCATGAAATACAATTGGCAGTATCAGAGAATTTTGGACAGGCCCATAGACAGATTGCCATGAAAGACACCTAAATAACATCTACTTGAGAAATGACATGTACCCCTAAATTTTCAAACCACTTCCTAGAGAATGCAGTCCCTTCTAAACACACAGTTCCCATCAAAATGTACCTGGTTAAATCCTGTGCAGCTCTTGGAAAACGTAGGTGTAAAATCCATTTACAAAAATTGGGTTTCAAAAACACCCTGCAAAAATTAGACCAAAATGTATAGCTTCAGGTCTTCAATCAGAATCTATAGACCTCACTATCAGGCAAAGCCTGAGTTACACAAACATTTGCTAAGAGAATTATTGGATTATAAATGGAGACTGATAACTGCAATTATATGTGACAGAAAACGAGGTGGCAAATATATAGGTTTATTACATTAGGCTTCCTTTGTGTTTTCTTCTCTCCTTTTCTTTATAATGAAGAAGCTGTTACTGGCAGATGGAATTAGGTATGAGCTGCTTTGAATGCTTTTAGTCTGTCAGATAGCTTTAAACTCAGGAGCTGATGCAGAAAGTAACTTTTACTGAATAACTTCACAAATTTTCTTTCCTGGGAACGTTAGCTTTCTTTATTCAAAAATGTTTTATACTTTTAAGATGAAGGCTTCTAGACTATATTATAGCATCAGTAATTTTAGTGCCATCTGAACTGAATACATTTTCTGTATGTGTACCATAAGGATTTTTTAAACTTCTATTTTCTTTTATTGTGATCTGTTATGATAGGATGCCAGGCTTCCCGGTGGTGTCACTTAGCAGTTAAGTCATTGGGCCCCCAATTTCACCCTCTCAATCTCTCATGCCTCCTGTCAGCAGCTCCTCCAGCACTGAGATGGCCCACCTTTTGATGGGTGGAGACCTCGGCCCTCCAGCTGGGCCACCAGTTTAGATCAATCCCCCTTTAGCAGTGTCCAACAAATTGTAGAAGGCTCTGTGTCCTTATGACAAGGAAAACCCTCAGTCTATCTCCTGACTTCTGTAGGTGGTTCATCCCTGCCCTGAGACTTTCAATGTGTCTGACTTCTCTTTACTCCTGGGAGGGGAGGAAGTGAGGGAAACGTGTTTGGTGAGAGAACTGGGCCCTCCCACTCCACCAGGCTCCTACCCAGGGCCCTATGAAAGGCAAACATTGTCAGGCACCTCGGTGTAACTCAAGCCTGCCTCCCTGGGCCACATCCTACCCATCTTCCCCACTCCTAGGTCTCAAAGTCCAACTTGAGATAGCAGAGGGGAGAAAAAGGTAACAACCTTCAGCTCAGCTTCCTCCCCAGGGGAATGTTTCTGTGGCAGCTTTGCTCAGGAGCTGTCAGGGTAGATCTGCTCTGTTCCCCCATCTACCCCCATCTGAGTTGTTTGGCTCCTTTCCTCCAGCTGGAGCATGCTCTACAGGTTCAGGGGGGCGGAGTCACTTGGGCCAGAACTGCCCCTTAGCATCCCTTCAGCTCCAGTGTGGGGTTTATACACCCCATCACATTTGTGTATAATTAAAATTATGCAGCTGTTTGTCCCTAATAAAGTTAATTTTAGGATTTTATTACACATATGACATTACAAATACTACTAACAATTTACATTCATATCATCGAATCATAGAAATGTAGTACTGGAAGGGACCTCGAAAGGTCTTCTAGTCCAGTCCCATGCACTGAGGCAGGACTAATTATTATCTAGACCATTCTTGACAGGGGATTGTCTAATCTGTTCTTAACAACCTGCTACCACGGAGATTCCACAACCTCTCTAAGTATATCTTTATTATATATTTATTAAAACAGCTTCCTTCCAAGGATCTCAAAGTACTTTGCAAGTATTAATTGGGTCCTGTATCACTTCAGCAGGGTAGATAAGTATTGTCTCTGTTTTGCAGATGGGTAAACTGAAGCACAGCGGTTAACTGACTTGCCCAAGCTCATGCAGTGATTCATTAGAAGAGCGTGGAATAGAATCCAGGAGTCCTGTCGCTCACCACTAGAAAACACTCCCTCCTTAAACAAATGGTCTATTTTATGTTAACTATGTTTACTCATCACATCTGCTAAAGTAGAACAAATTACTCGGCCCAGATTGTGGCTGGCATTGACCAGAGTAATAAGAAAGACATATGCTCACACCCTTCCAGGCTCATCATGCAGCTCCAATCCCAAGCTTTGGCTCAGGGCCCACAAAGATGGTGCTAAGCTCTCCAAGGTGGCCACAGCTGGGCTTAGTGCTCTTGTGCATCAGGTGTCAGGCCAGGGTAGGGGAGAAGGCAGAGGTGAAAGTAAGCCGGTACGGCGTACTGGCAAGACCCGGTACACCGTGCTGGACTGGACCGGCTTCTCCGGTGATGATTTAAAGAGTCCAGAGCTCCGGCCCCTGCGGGGAGCTACGGGCCCTTTAAAGCACCACCCGAGCCCCACTGCTGGAGCTCTGGCGGCACTTTAAAGGGCCTGGGGCTCCCTGCAGTGGCCGGAGCCTCTGGCCCTTTAAATCGCTGCTGGAGCCCTGGGGCTCCGGCAGCCAGGCTCGGGCAGGGATTTAAAGGGCCCGGTTCTCCTGCAACTGCAGGGAGCCCCGGGCCCTTTAAATTACCACCCGGGCCCTTTAAATCACCGCCGGAGCCCTGCCGCCGCTACCCCGCAGTGGCAGGATCACCAGGCCCTTTAAATCCCCACCCAAATCCTACTGCCCCGGGGTAGCAGTGGCAGGGCTCTCACGGTGATTTAAAGGGCTCGGAGCTCCGTGGCAGCCAGAGCCCAGGGCCTTTTAATTCGCCCCTGAGCTCCCAAAAGCCTATGCAGCTAGTAGCTCCAGGGTGATTTAAAGGCCCTGGGGCTCCCAGCCACAGCCGGAGCCCCAGGGCCTTTAAATCTTGAAAGGCCCCGCCTCTTCCGGTTGAGGCCACGCCTCTTCTGGTTGAGGCCATGCCCCTGCTCAGGACTCTGGCGTACTGTTAAGTCCTTTAAGTTACTTTCACTCCTGGGAGAAGGACACCCATCCCCAGAGACATTCTGTCCTGGGACAGCCAGTACAATCACTGGCACCTATCACTGTTGAACTCCCCCCTCTTTTTGTGAGACGATTGCTTTAAACGGCATGCTAAAGCCCATGTATCTGTAACGAGTAGGTCAACAGTATAATTGTACTGAGAAACTCATGCGCACCTACCTGTGGTTTTCCTCAACATCTTGTGGCTCACGTGACGGCATTCCCTCCAGCACTTCATGTCTTACATTGAAAGGCTTGTGCTGTGATGGCAAATTGAAGCAAGAGTTATGCCCATCATACATCCTCAATAGCCTATGAGTATTATGTTAGGGAAATGTCCTGATTTATTATAATTAAGACAGATACTGTGTAAAATCCTTTTAACTGCAGCCAGTAAATATGTTTCAGAACTAGGTCTGAAAAAATAAATACCCACGATAGCAATACGGTTGCCAAGAGAAATGGGATGACTTACATCCTGTATTAGATTAACAACTGAATTGTTTGACAAACGATGGGCCAACAGGGATAAGCTGGTTAAAACACATCATTGATTCAACTTTTATAACTATATGCAAACTTGCTGCAAGCTATAATTTATCCTGTCTTAACTCTCCCTTACCTTGTATATCTGAAACTCTCTCTTTTACTGCTTGGGCAAGCAAATGTCAAATAGTTTACCTTTAATACAACATTAGAAACTAAAATCCCGTACCCAATCTGTTGCATTCAAACATGATTCCTGGAAGCATCACCAAGAAAAATGGCATTTCTGGATGTAACAGAGCACCAGAGATGGTTATTTCCAGCACTGTAGTAATACTAGCAGTATCACTAACATTAAGACATGCTGTGCTTCTGGAGGTGCAGTATTTCAAGAGATGCAACAATGAGATCATGAATATTTGTAGTCATTAAAGATTTTGGAACTTTTCACATGATTATGATTGCTCAGCCTGTGTCTTGCCTAAATTCTAACTTGGGTAATTCCATCCTGAATATATTAATTGAGGTTTTTCTATCCCGTCCTAAAAAACAAAAATAAATATTGTATAGTATACTAATGTGGATGATTGATAATATACCACTTCAGAGGTGGCCTCTGTAGTGAATGCAGTTTCTAATGTTCTGGATGGACTCCAATAATCCAAAATATAATGTTACTTCCCCATTATGTCTTCTCAAGGATCCCAAGAAAAGGGACCATCCATAACAGAGATTGTTTCTGCTTTAGCAAGCTCCCAGGGAAGTTGTTATGCAACGCTTTCCTTTGAGGATAGCCTATATGTTCATCTTCTTTTGGAAAGAGCAGGCAATGTCAGATGCTTACAAAATCTTATCAGAGATAATCTAACAATGCTGCATAACTCTGCAGTCTCCCTTCCTTCAATTTTCTCCTTTCTATCTGTGGGATGGATTCCAATACCTTTACTCACCCCAAGTATGTCCAATGGGACTACCCATGAAGTAAGATTCTGGGAGCATTGGCTCCTGGACTTATGGAAAGACTACAACTTAGAGATATGAGAAATTTAGGATCTTTGGTTTAGTTTCTTGTACAAACTTTTTTTGTGGTTTCATTTTATCTGTTCTCACACAAACTAAAATATTGGGCTGTAACTTCAGCAACATAATTATTGTTTGCCCTGAAAGCATAAACCACATTTTTGAAAGGAAAGCCATCTTTGCTTGACAAATGGGTTCGGAAATATGCCCCCATTTTATTGGGTCTATTTTTAGTCTAACTATTCATACACCTTAACAATACTTCATGCGAAAACAGGCCTACTTTCAAATTCATCACGATATGTGTGTATTGGGGGGAGGAACCTAGAATTTGGTGTAGTTTTGTCTTTCATTTTTACCATTTCACACATCTCTCGTCTAGCATATCCATCAACCCTTCAACAACTACAATATCTACAGACTCTAGGAGCCATTCAGCTGGTACCAAGCATATAGTTTACATTACAGTGTTTTAACCCATGAACTCTATTTGTGGAAATTTACATGCACCTGCAGCTACATTACTGCTTGGGCTGTGATGATGAATATAAAGCTGAAAGAAAAAGTGTGATTTGTTTTTAACTATAAATTGCATTTTCTCTGAAGTTTCATATTCACCCAATCCAGAGACCTTCCCATTAATGTTCTTGAGGAATTTTGCTGCTAGAGAACTAATCTCACTGGAGAATTTCAATCTTGTTAGTGGACTGTCTCCAAGCAGGTGAAGCATAACACACAGCATAAGCTTGGATGGTGGATATAAAGTCGAAAAGGAAAACCCGTGCACAGTCACACTGAATGGCTGCATCTAATTTTGGGGGTCTTATTTTATTGATTGTTGCAGGAAAATTCTGTCATCCCAGAATCTCTAACATGGTCTCCCTGTTATTACCATCACCCACTGATAAGACCTTAAATGTGTTTTGTTTCCCCCATGTTAATTCTAATCAGAAACAGCTATCACCATCCTATATAATTTTGAAGTGTAATTATTCCCACACATTTTATTTAGCAGTTATCCTCATTACCAAGTAACATGATTCACTTCAGCACAGCTGACAAGCTATCCAATTAACTTCCCAACAGAAAGGAGCTCTCTTACCCTAAAAAGGTAGGAATCTAATTCAAAAATTTTCCGTGCAAAAGGTCCTGACTATGCAGCTGTTTTTTGACCTCCTACAATATATTATCCACTTATTTTAATGGTGTGCCTTGCCTCATCCCTAGTGTTTTTTAAACAATAAAGTTAGATTTGTCTATTTATTAAATCTAACTTATCTATGGCAATCTCCACCCAAATACCAGTGCACCAATACTTTGTGGGCATTATCCATCCTATGGATCATTAGTAAGAAATATTTCTTGGTTCAAACAGTATTTTATTTCTGGCAACTCCACTGACAAGTAGTTAGCATGAATTCCTGTACAAAAGATGTGCAAACCAAATGTAAAACTCTAAGAATACGTCAGCTTACAACACTGTGAGGAGTTTGCAGCAGCTCTGTGTCTTTGGAAGTCAACAGCAAAACTCTCTAAGTTCCATGGGGGCAGAGTTCACCAGCACTGAGCATACCTCAAAAATCAATATCACACACACACACACACACACACACACTCGCTTCCTATACAAAAATTCTGCCAACTGGGTTGGCCCCCAAATTTGATCTATTTTAAAATAGCTGTAATTCGGTGAGGAATGTCAGCCACCGTTAGCATTTCTGTTTCATTCAATAAATCCACTACTGCATTGAGAGACACTTCTTGGTATTTTTTGCACCAAGAGCTCCTTTTGTGGCACTAATATAACACAAATGCTGGCTCTGTCGCAACAGTTTATTAAATTTCCCATCCCTTTACCAGCATCAAAGATGTGTGGAAATTAGAGAAATAAAAGGTCTACGATCCGTAGGTTATCTAACCCATTACACTGAAGATCCTGGATTGTTTCTGACAACACACGTGCTAGTACCGAGGGGTGCTGTTTCTACTGTTTGCCAACGACAACCATTTCATCTCTGCTAGTTTCTCTAGTATCCAGAATAAATTTGCCATGTCTTAATTTTATATCCCAATGTCAATAGACATGTCTTGACCCATCCTAAATAATCTTCCATATCCTTGGGATTCTGCTATGGTTGTAAAAGCCTGAACCATTCCGGAAAGTAGGGGGAACAGAAGATGAACCACCTAAATATCGGAATTTGAAGTATTATTCCTACAGAGGCACTGTTGTGTAGGACACACTCACTAGCAGCAGTCACTGTCAGAGCAGACGGTGTTCCACTCCACAGCTGCTTGCACAAGATGTAGCAATGATCAAGCCCACACACTGTCAGAGCCCCGCTTGTATTCAGGAAGTGCAGCCAACCATGTCATGTCTTCTCCGGAACCACTGCACCCACACTGGGACAGCCATAATCTTACAAAATAGTAGACGGCGCTGTGACCTTGGCTTTCATTTAATTCATGCACCATAAGCACAAGAACATGCCTGATCTTTCTCTCACTTCATCAGTGGGAGTTTAGTCATTGATTTTAACAGGAGTACTGGGATGAAGATGTGCCAAGTTAATTGCACGTCTGTCAGAAACACTGTTGTGGATAAAAAAAGGTAAGGAAAGTAACAGCTGCTAAGTGGACAAAAACAGGAAGGGAAAAGTTATTCAAATAATGGGAATTTCACCCCAGAAATTACTCAGCAGTGTCCTGTTATTAACGAGTGCTCTTTTGTAACAGTTGAGGGTTAATGTGTGTGTTTTTGTGCTAACTGCTAAGTAGTGATTCTGACAATATGTCATCCATTTTCTGGGATAATTTTTTTCACCAACATGCAAGTATGACACACTCCTTTGGAGCATTTTAGTGTACTGAACATATTTACAGTATAGACACAAAATAAGGTGCTTATCCTTGATTAGAGCTTTCAGCTGCTCGGGACCACCACAAAGAGAAAACAAACAGTAGATCCTGAATTTTAGATAGTGTTTTTCAAGATAGAATGCCTTAATTTGAATTTTATCATCTTTTAAAGCAAGTTTTTACTTTTGTCTTAAAGTACGTTTGGTTGGACACTTTGATCAATGCTTACTAGTGATGTTCCTTCATGCATTTACAGTATTGCTGGGTAATACAAGCACAGGGGAAATCACAGCTTAAAAATAAATGAACCTTATGCAGCATGGGGAGCGAATGTCAATGACAACTGAATAGGTTTTTATCTGATACTGAATTCTATACTGCCTTAGGCTTCTGGCTCAAGGCCTAATAATTCAATGGCAAATTAGCAAAAAGTAGACTCATAACAGACTTTCAAAGACTACCACAGACCAGGGGGGAAAATAACCATGATGTAAGATATGAGGTTTTCCAGATCTTGATTCCATGATGAGGGGAAAAATACAAAAAAGCACAGAGAGAGAGAGAGAGAGAGAACAGTAGTGTGGTTTGGCTGTAGCATTAGCTGGTGCAAAAGAAACTAGTGTTCTTTCTAAACTTTTTTTTGGGGGTGGGGGGTTAGCATTTAAATGTTTAAGATCTAAAACTCGCTCACCCTTAGTCACCTTCCTAATTAAAAAGAAAAAGTGCCAACATAAGAACGGCCATACTGGGTCAGACCAAAGGTCCATCTAGCCCAGTATCATGTCTTCCGACAGAGGCCAATGCCCAGTTTTTCAGAGGGAATGAACAGAACAGGTAATCATCAAGTGATCCATCCCTTGTCGCCCATTCCCAGCTTTTGACAAACAGAGGCTAGGGACACCATCCCTGCCCATCCTGGCTAGTAGCCATTCATGGACCTATCCTCCAGGAACTTATCTAGTTCTTTTTTGAACCCTGTTATAGTCTTGGCCTTCATGACATCCTCTGGCAAGGAATTCCACAGGTTGACTTTGCATTGTGTGAAAAAAATACTTCCTTTTGTTTGTTTTAAACCTGCTGCCTATTAATTTCATTTGGTGACCCCTAGTTCTTGTGTTATGAGGAGGAGTAAATAACACTTCCTTATCATATCCCCCCTTAGTCATCTCTTTTCCAAGCTGAAAAGTCCCAGTCTTATTAATCTCTCCTCATATGGTAGCCGTTCCATACCCCCTAATCATTTTTGTTGCCCTTTTCTGAACCTTTTCCAATTCCAATATATTTTTTTGAGATTGGGTAACCAAATCTACCTTCAGTATTCACGATGTGGGCGTACCATGGATTTATATAGAGGCAGTATGATATTTTCCATTTTATTATCTATCCCTTTCTTAATGATTCACAACATTCTGTTCACTTTTTTGACTGCCACTGCACATTGAGTGGATGTTTTCAGACAACTATCCACAATGACTCTTTCTTAAGTGGTAACAGCTAATTTAGACCCCATCATTTTATATGTATAGTTGGGATTATGTTGTCCAATGTGCATTACTTTGCACTTATCAGCACTGAATTTCATCTGCCATTTTGTTGACCAGTCACCCAGTTTTGTGAGATCCTTTTGTAGCCCTTCGCAGTCTGTTGGGACTTAACTATCTTGAGTAGTTTCATATCATCTGTAAATTTTGCCACCTCACTGTTTACCCCTTTTTCCAGATCATTTATGAATATGTTGAATAGGATTGATCCCAGTACAGACCCCTAGGGGACACACTAATTACCTCTCTCCATTCTGAAAAGTGACCATTTATTCCTACTCTTTGTTTCCTATCTTTTAACCAGTTACCAATCCATGAGAGGACCTTCCCTCTTATCCCATGACAGCTTACTTTGCTTAAGAGCTTTTGGTGAGGGACCTTGTCAAAGGCTTTCTGAAAATCTAGGTACATTATCTTTACTGGATCCCCTTGTCCACATGCTTGTTGACCCCTACAAAGAATTGTAGTAGATTAGTGAGGCATGATTTCCCTTTACAAAAACCATGTTGACTTTTCCCCAACAAATTATGTTCATCTATGTGTCTGACAATTTTGTTCTTTACTATAGTTTCAACCAGTTTGCCCGGTATTGAAGTCAGGCTTACTGGCCTCTAATTGCTGGGATCATCTTTTTAAAAATTGGTGTCACATTAGCTATCCTCCAGTCATTTGGTACAGCAGCTGATTTAAATGATAGGTTACAAACTACAGTTAGTAGTTCTGCAATTTCACATTTGAGTTCCTTCAGAACTCTTGGGTGAATACCATCTGGTCCTGGTGACTTACTACTGTTTAGTTTATCAATTTGTTCCAAAACCTCCTTTACTGACACCTCAATCTGGAACAGTTCCTCAGATTTGTCACCTAAAATGAATGGCTCAGGTTTGGGAATCTCCCTCACATCCTCAGCCGTGAAGACCAGTGCAAAGAATTAACTTAGTTTCTCTGCAAAGGCCTTATCGTCCTTGAGTGCTCCTTTAGCATTTGGATTTCCCAGTGGCCTTACTGGTTGTTTAGCAGGCTTCCTGCTTCTGATGTACTTTAAAAAATATTTGCTATTACTTTTTGAGTCTTTGGCTAGTTGTTCTTCAAATTCTTTTTTGCCCTCCCAAGAAATAAGAACATATTGTTAATTCAGTAAAATAAAGCCACAAGATATTATTTATTGTTTTATGTATTTTAAAACAAAATGAATTGCTGTGCAGCTGACATATCATATTATCAGTTACTTGTTTATTGCTTATTGCCGGTTTTATTTATCATCTCCCTGCCAGGGTTGTAAAATTACAGGCAGTCCATAAAAAATGCAGACCTTCCTTCCTAATTGTCAGGAAAACCTGTAAAATAATTTTCTCGCTTGTAATTTAACAGGTGTTGTTGATAGTGTTTTCTATAACTCAGCTAATTGTATTTCTAATGTTAAGTGACTCCTAGAATCTATAATCCCATATCAGAAATTCCTGTTCCTGGGGACTCTAATCCTGATTGGTTTAGCAGGAGGACATTTGTTCATGTAATTTAACTCAAGTGCCAGCCCATTTTAGCCAGCTTCAGAGATATTCCAGCCAATCAAATCTGACTGGTGACTGATTTGAAGTGGGGCTTTAGTCTGAAAAAATGACTATATGAAAAAACACATAGTTTACTGGACTATGTTCTTCTTTCAGTTACAGCAGCATAGTAACTCAAGTAACTCCATTAACATCAGATTTCAGAGTAGCAGCCGTGTTAGTCTGTATCCGCAAAAAGAACAGGAGTACTTGTGACACCTTAAGAGACTAACAAATTGTATAGATACAACCAATTTAGGCTTGAATAGAGACTGGGAATGGCTGAGCCATTACAAACATTGACTCTATCTCCCCATGTAAGTATTCTCACACTTCTTATCAAACTGTCTGTACTGGGCTATCTTGATTATCACTTCAAAAGTTTTTTTCTCTTACTTAATTGGCCTCTCAGAGTTGGTAAGACAACTCCCACCTTTTCATGCTCTCTATATGTGTGTATATATATCTCCTCAATATACGTTCCATTCTATGCATCCGAAGAAGTGGGCTGTAGCCCGCGAAAGCTTATGCTCAAATAAATTTGTTAGTCTCTAAGATGCCACAAGTACTCCTATTCTATTAACATCAGAGTCACTCCAGATTTGTACTGGTGTGACTGAGGCCTTGTCTACATTCAGGAGTAGCCTCGATTCAATAATCTGTTGCCAGCAGCCAGTGCAGCTGCACCATGCTGACTTCTGAGTGTGGGTAAGCCCTACAGGGGTTGGCACATATTGAGCTAACTGAGTTTAATCCCCAGTCAGGATAAACGCTCACTCAAGTGGAGTAATTTTTTTAAATTTAATGTTATAGTTTTTAAGCTAGGCAGCAGTTATTGTACCTGGGCCAGTCAGTTTTCAAAGACAATACTGAAAGGCTACTTTCATTGGATTTACAATACACATGCAAGTGAAAAATTACACACCTGTAAATTACTGTCTCATCCTTTGTTCTCTTTTGCCTTGCACATAAAGTCCTTTAAATTAAGAAATAAAGACTATAACTAAAGGGAGCCACATAGTATCTCATATGCATTAGTCATGTATGGTTTTCTTGCAGAACAGTGACATCTCAGAATGCCCGCATCTGACTGTGATTTAGTAGTTACAGAAAAATCTCTGCTCTAACCATCTCACTTTATCCCCTTCCCCCTCCACACACACCCCTCCACACACAGCTTTCATTACCGCTTTTCATTCATTGGCTCATTATCTACCTCTCTCCAGCAGCACAATCTCAGCTGAATAGAAAAGGTTATATATTACATCTTTCCCTTACTGCTATGTGCATTTGATTTTTAAAATTGTTGGCTAATCTCATCTCTCCTGTCAAAAATAATTGAAAACATCCTTCCTGACCAGGTCAACAAATATCTAAATTACAATAAACTAATTCATCTCTTAATTTCATGTTTGCCCTTTTCATGAAGCTCATTAAACTACCATACAATGCCTCAGCTCTTCTTGAATTTACTGATCACATCTACTCCGCTCTGGGTAAAGGTCATTTTACAGGTCTGCCTGTCTTTGTTAAGGGAGCTTTTGACACAGTCATCTGCTCCACTTTACTCTCTAAATCCAAAATGCCTGGCCTTTATGTTGTTTCTTTGTCATGTTTCTCTTTCTCTTTGGCATTATTTTCAAAGAACTTCATTGCAGAGCTCCATGTCAGAACCACTTTTCCCATCTGTAGGAGTTTCTCAGGGGTCAGTGATAGAGTCAGGTCTTTTCAGTCTTAATATCAATAACCTAGACAGTCTAAATGTGAAATGCAAAATATTCATGTATATAGATGACATCGTTCAGTTGTTTATTACAAAAGAGGTTTCTTCTGTCTCCAGTGTGCTCTGCTCTGAGGTGGCATATGTGATCAGCTGGCTTAATCAATTCAGACTCAATTCCAATAAAAAGTGATGTGATGGGGTTTTTTTTCTGCCAACAAATTCAGCACAGCCAATACCTTTACAGTCCATATTGGAAATTCGACTTAAATTTGTGTCACATCTAACAAACAAAATTAAAGTAAAATCTTGGGAAAACTCTGTCCCTCTAATAAGCATATTGATTACATTGCAAATGCAATTACTATTAAACTTGGCCCTCTCTGAAGAATTAAACATCTCATTTTGATATGATTACTGTGATTACTGCCACGTATTGATTTGTGTGGAGTCATTTTCTTCATGAAGAATTATGATCAACAATTCTGGTGTATAATCATTCAGGTAAGAAAATCTCAAGGCCCTACATTTTAAATGGGCCCAACTCAGCCTCTTATTTTTCACCCAAAAACCAATTGCAGGCCTAAAACTGGAGCTACAAATAATAAATTATGGGTGCCAGGGACTGTTATTTACTGCTCTTTGAATTTGCATCTTTTAATTGATTAGGGTAGAAAACTGCAGATATAAAATTAGAATCCATTGCTCATTAATATGACTCTCAATGAATTCAAGTTGCAGTACCCCTTGAAGTCTGAAGCTCCTACTACTTCTCCCCAGGCAAGAAAAGCACTTAGCAATTTCAGGGTCATAGTATTGCTTCTGATGTACAGGAACATATAAGTACAAAGGCTGTGCAAAAGGTTCACCTAGAATCAGAAGCACACCCACACTGAGGGTGGGGGTTGTGGGGAGGGTAATCTAATGTGTTCCATGAAAGTCAGCCCATGTACGTGAAACCTTTGTGAACCTGGAATGGTGATATCTGTGTGGAATTTAACAGAAATTGCTAATCTTTCTACAGGCTTCTCTAACCACTCTATAGAATTGTAATAGAGATTGTATCCCTTCCATAGAAGGGATTCTATTCCATAGAATAATATAGGAGAATTTAAAACACCTACAAAAATGATATTATTCTGTATTAAATTGTATAAAAATGTCTATAGAATCCTCTTGGGTTCATCTATATTAAACCGGGCTTCTCCATAGCAAATACCAAGCCTATGTTAGGTGTCTTCTAGGTTGCTAGTGACTTGACCCTTCTCCTGCTGTGCAGTAGGAGACCACCTAGTCTTCAGTGATGTCGGATGACTGCTCCCCTATACTCTAGTCTTGGAGAAGGAGGAGTGAATACCAAGGAACAGTTCCTGCCCTCTCCCACAAATCCATGAGATTATTTGGAGAATACCAGCAGGAGCTGAGAAAAGACAAGTGGCAGTGGAAGTATTATTCAAATCTCTCTGCTCTACTGGGGGCTATGGGCGGGCTTTTGTGGTGCACTGGTACAAATTTTGCTAAAGTGGAAAAAGTGGCCCTTACTTCAGTCTTACCTTCAAAGATTCTGGTAACATGAAACACCATTTGGTGCTCCTATAGAATCCAAGATAAGGGCATCCACCACCCCAGGATAACCAGGAAGGGCATTATGGGATAGCTGAGTGAGGGTTGGTGGGGAGTCCTTAAACTGCATGGAACCCAGACCTCCACATGGAGCAGAAGGAGCTGGTTGGGTGCAAAGACCCTGTGACTAGAACCTGCGTGGTAGTTCATGCAACTAGTGTTATCCGAAACATGCATTGTTTGTAACCCTTTGGGTCAAGAGGGGGTCCTGCATTATTTACCCTGGGGAACTGGAGTAGTGGACATCATGACAACCTTGCTTCTTACCTGCCTATAGAAAAAGTCACAATAGCATGCTAATTCCCATGGTTACTGGATATAAAGGACAAATGCTATCATCATTTTTATATTTTTAAAGAGTAGATTCTCAAGAACACACTTGTGAATTTTAAGTAGATATTTCATTGCTGGAAGCTGCATATCAATTTACCTTAGTTACATTGTGTAAAAACATAGGGGCTGATTTTCCTCTCACTTCCACTCATGTAAAAGTGGTGACACTCCACTGAAGCCAAGAGAGTTACTGCAGATTTACAGTAATGAAAAAGAAGAGAGGATCAGGACCATAAGTACAGCACACGTGACATCTAGAACTGAATGCTAGATGAATTCTGGTTAGATCTCTTACTGTGTGAGGAGGGGGGAGGAAGAGCGGGAGGGGAGATTCTCACCTTTTGGCTTTTTTCTAGTCCTAATTCATTCAAAACCACCATTTTTGATTCAGTGTATACTAGCCTTTCCTCGGGGGCTAGAGAACACTGGGTCCTGGTGCCATCTAGTGCATTCCAAAGAAAAGTAGCTCTCCAGAAGTACTTATGATCCATAGGAATACAAATCATCCCTGGAGGATATGATATAGCCATACCCAGAGTCAGTCAAAATCCATCAGTGGAAGGGAAATCAGCCCAACGTTCAGTCAAATGTTGAAATTTCAACGTGGATCTCCCTCAAGTCCTATGAGATGCCACTAGCACATCACTGTTTCATGACTCAGCTACATATATTGCTCGGAATATAAAAGGATTACGTTATGCAAGCAAAGAGCAATTAAAACATCTCTAATCCACTGACCATCAGGTATGCATGGCTATAAAAGAGAATCTGCTCCCTCATTCCAAACCATCTTCTCAATGCCCAGCAATTTCCACTTGGCAGCAATATACTGTAATGAATGTACAGTAGTGCAATTGGTACATAAAAACCTTTGATCAAGGAAATTTCAACTACTTTATTACTCGGGGTGGGAACTTAATTGTTTTAGAAGGAGATTGCATTGCAGCCTTGGTATTTTCATAAATAGATCAGAGACAAATTCAACCTCACCTTCTTATATGCTAGGACTCAACAATTATTAATCTAATGTTTGAAACTACACAGCATTTGAAGCATGCAAATAGAGATTACATGTTCTTTTGATTACGCAACAGCCCCAACTCAGGGAAAGATATGGTTTTAATTTCTTTCTTTGTAGTGCCTTGGTTTTCAGAGGTATCAACTGTAAATAAGTCTTTTGGATAGCATTTCCATATCTAACCATATATCCATCCTCTCACCTGCATTAATCCAGTTTACTTAGAGATAAAAAGTATGTATTGTTTTACAATCTATGATTGCAGAGTACGAGATTAATGGGTAATCAGCAACTGTATACTTTACAGTATGGTAGAAGCTGAAAAAAACATGCAGGGGACAATTTATCGTGTACTGAAAAATTATGGGGGGAGGGGAGAGGAGAGAAGAACTATGTAATGAACTACAGAAATCACATCAAAGATAACCCAACAACAAAAATGTGCTGCCTCTGCTAATTCTAGCTAAGAACATTATCACTATAATACAAAACTTAACCATGCTTCTACAAACAAAGAAAAGATATTACTCAGAGGGCAAAGGGCAATAAAACCATTAGCCACATAGTCAAGACAACTTCTCAGACAAAAATCTCTAAGTAAAATTTAGTATTAAAACTTAAATACGAGAAACATCACAACAGTATTTTCTTTTTTTTTTAAATCACTACTACAACCCAGAATTTTTTTTTCTTCATGTACTAATACATAGCTAAATTCTCCTAGTCCCTCTATGGCTATGGAATTCTCACACTACGGTGTTCATCTTATTCATGCAAGCACGAACAACCAGTAAGGCCTATGGAATTACCATTGAATCCCTGCACATGAGGCTAGGAAGCTGAGAAATCAAGGTTTGTTCCCTTGGACTGTAAAGGCAGGGGTTGGCAGGTGAGGCAGTAGCAAGAACATAGCCACTAACCACACAGGCCTACTGTCTCTCAATCCTGCAAAAAGCAGAGTATGTCCAGTTGTAGATATCATCAGGAAAGGTTCCAATTAGTACTCAGAAAAGGAAGGCATATTCCCTTTAAAAGTCAATCCAAAAAAATCTAAAGAATAGTGATTTAAAACAACTAGGGTGAAAATCTGGCCCTGCTGAAGTCAATGGAAACTTTGCCATTGACTTCAGTTGAGCCAGAATTTCATCCTTTGTGTATTTTTTATTTTAAAAAATTTGTGATTTTTGTTGTTGTCAATATTAATGCTTGAGCAAATTCAGATTGACGGTCCTGCTTCATGGCCTTTGCTATTTCTTGATACTTATTGTTTGTGAAGCAGCCTTTGGCAAAGGATTCTGTTCTTTACAAAAAAAATCAACTGCAGATTTTAATTTCTCAAAAAATATGTCTTCCAAGCCACATAAATATAAGCAGTAGCCCAAATTCTGCTCTCAGTTACATGCAGCCGCTAGCCAATGGGATTTCTTCTCCAAGAAGGATAGGCCTACCCTGGGCCAAATTATTCTGTGTTTCAGTACTGCAAATCCACCACAAGTGTAATAAAGAACAGTCTGGTACATCAGTGTAGCTCAGATTACGTAAATTTGCTTCACACGTTAGCAGATGACGTCAGAGCACAAGCAACGGTTCAGCCACTTGTGAATTATGGCAAGCCATCATCACTGAACAAGTGAAGATCAATATCTTAAATTTGAACTATGACATGCCCGTCTATCCAGCATCAGTATTAATAAATGAGCTGTCAGTCAAAATGCTGATGGCATAAAAATTCTAAAAGGAGCTGAAATATTTATTTCAACATTTGCTGCAGTATCAACCATTTACTTCAGGCTGTGTAATTATCCTGTAGGACTATAATTTAAAAAGGGGAAAAAACTCTAGCATTCCTGCAAATATTAAGGTTGCAAAATCAGATATTAAAGAATCTGTAAGTTAGGTCATGTTGGGCATCCTATATATTTTGTGGCATGCGAGAGTCGATATCACATGAACATTATATGTTGAGCAAAGACACCAGGAATAGAAAACACAACACGCTGTACATTCAACAAGGTGGCCAAGTTAACACTGTAGGAAAACCTTTATTTTTGGAATTTCCTGACGTCAGTACTTGATTTCACACCACTAATGTTGCATACACGCTATTTTATTTCATTACATTTTCCTGGGTGTTTTTTGTTTGTTTGTTTTTAACAAAAAGGGAAAAAACAGAGCTATTGGGCTTGTGTAGCTTACAAGCTCTGCAGGCTTTGCAGCTTGCTGCACTACCAAGCTCTGAACTCCTTGTTCCAAAGTTAATAAGCCTTCCGAGCTTATCTCCTCCTGCTTCAATTGCTGAGCTTGTAAATTTCCCTATAAAAACAGCTGTGCAGTTAGCTGTCTGTGCACAGAATCCATTTTAAATGCCCACCTAACCATTTAATGGATTTTTCTACCATGTTGGCTCAATCAAAAATTTTCAAATGATCATAACTTCAACATTTGTTTCTAAATTCAGAAAATTATATACTATTTAGTGCACCCTCTTTAAATACCAAATTTGAATGTTCATAAATAAAGACATTTTTAGTAATAGGCTCTTTAAAAAAGATGTATTGCACATTTGTGAAATGGGGGGAAATATTTTTTTACCTTCTCATAACTCCAAAATCCTATGGGGATTTTTCTCAGCCTTTCAAAAAATTAATTCTTTGGAACCAAATTAACTATGCAAAATTTCATCCTAGAAGGTAATATATACATTGATATAACTTGTCGCCAGCTCTAGCATTTTCAGAGGAAGGTGTAAGAAACCTTGCTGCAGGCAGGTATGGGATAACATACTGTCATGGCAAGTTTTCTCCTATCCCCCAATAGTTAGACATTGGGTTATGCCCTGAAGCATGAGGCTTTACATCACGTCCTAAATGCTTGTATATTTTGTAATAAGTATTAAAAACATCAAATATTGGATGCACTGAAAAATACAGTATTACATATGATCCATAGGCCTTCTACAACTTAATAGTTAATTATGCTGAGTTGCTCTCTCTGACACCTTCCTCCCTCTTGATCCTGCTGCTATAGCTGCCGTGTTGGTTCGCCTCTGTAGATTTAAGCCCATCACAACCTCCTTACATTCAGGCCTGCTCTGAGCCTCGAGCCCTATAGAGTCTTCTAAATTATCTCTCATCTTTCCAGGAATTACCTGATAATTTGCAGGGTCTCAAGCATGAATTTTGGATTGGGGATTTAGCCCCACTACTAGAGAGGGAAATTTGATCTTGTGTGCCTTTGCTTCCACCCGTAAATAGAGCCCCATATTGTTGAGGTAAAGCATGGCCCCAAGAAGGTATAGTTCTTCTCTTGGACTTCTTCGTTGTACTATTACCTCTATGCTGACTACTCATAGACTTGCCTCTACACTCCTGACTTGTCTCACTGAATCTAGTGCTGCTGCATCCCAGCCTCTCTGACAGATGAGCCTCTGAATGGCTCACCAAAGGCTTCAGTTTTGGTCATGTAAAGTTTATCTCCTGATTTTTCCTCTGAAACCCACTCCAGCGCCCCAACCCCCATTTTCTGTGACCATACTAATGTTCTCCCCATACCCCCACCCATCACTCAGGCCAGAAACCTAGGAATCATCTTTGACTCTTCTCTCCTTCCGCCCACATCCCGTCCACCTCCAAATCCAGCCCCTTTTCCCTCTACCATATTTCTGAGATCCAACCTTTTCTTTATGTCCATACAGCTAAAATTCTTGCCCATGTCCTCCTCATCTCCTGTTTTCACTACCGCAGACTCCTCCACATTGCCCCACTCCGATCTATATAAAACGCAATTGCCAAGAATATTTTCTTGGCCCATCATTCTGACTAAGGCACCACTTCTTCAAATCCCACCACTAGCTCCTTCATCTCCACCACATCACACTTATCCTCCTCACCTTTAAGTTCTACATACCTCCACCCCTGCCTACTTACACAACCTAGTCTTTTATTGTGTTGGTCCCATGCTCCCTCCCCATCCCCACCTCTTCCCTTTCTGCACAGACTGTACTCCTTGAGCTAGTGTGCAAGGCCACTGCTCTGTCACAGATTCATAGATTTTAATGCCAGAAGTGACCATTATATCATCTAGTACAATACAGGCTATAGGATTTCAACCAGTTATAGCAGAGGCAATCTCCTCCTTCACATCCATTCCGAAGACACAATCTCACCACAACACCCACTATAAATGAGTCAACACTAACATAATCATTTTTCTTCATTAAAAAATATCTGAAACCCTGCACCAGCATGTTGTGTACAGGCCTGTGCTGAGTAACTCTAATCTTATAGCTCTGACCCCAATCACCCTTTCCTGTCAGAAATGAGATTAACATCTTGGGACTATATTTTCCTATCTGTGCCAGGAGGAACTGAGCACACTCTTGAGCATAATGCTTAAGGCACTAATATTACTGAGATCCAAACAAATGAACCTCTATCCAGGCCTATCTAGCTGCAATGAGTTCCTGTCAGAATTTCTTGGACCACTGAACCGTGATGCAGGTTAAATCTCCATGACTGACTCTTTCTGTTCTACCTGAGTAAAGAAACTTCACTTATGGTAACAATACTCAATAGCAGCGTGACTGCAGCAAATGATTTTTACCTGATTGTTCTCTTTAATGGGTTATGTCTCGGTCCTCTTGGCTTTATGCTCTGATATTTTCTCCAGGCTCAGCCTAGATTCATTTTGTTTTTCTTTCTCTCTCTTCTTTCCTACCTAGTAGCCTTAATATGGGCACTTACCACTACCAGAGAAAAGAAGGAATATCCTACAAGAAACAGAATTTCTCACAACTCCAGTGTGTAGATGAGTATTTAAAAGGCTTCCGGTCAATTTTAATCGGTTGATTGTTCTTCTAAACCTTAACTTAAGGATAACCCTAATATTTTTCATTTTCAAACTGGATCTCACAGAAGCAATGATGCAGAGAATGTTTTTGTAAATCCATCATATTTACTGTGCATACTAACTCAAACCTACATGAGAGCATTGATGGGAGACAGTGGGACGGGCATTTTACTGCCTGTTCAGAACTGGTGGATCCTAACATCTAGCTTCAGGGACCGAATTAAGTATTTATGAATGTGATGTACAGTATCAAAATCTGGCAATGTGCAGAAAGATCATTTCAAAAGGCACCAGTCAGTCCAAACAGGAAAAAAATGAGAGAGGTTTAATTTTTTTGGCATTCATATATCAAAAGAGTGGACCCTAGAGCTCTTGTCCAGTTAGCTACCCAAAAACAGATGCACAGGCAACAATTTATCTTGAGTAGCAGCAAGGGAAGTAGCAAACAAGTGAATGGTAACTTATCATGGACTTAGGTAGTGTTATGCAAGATGGATAAATAGAAACTAAAGTCAATGCACTCAAATTTTGGGAATATACAGTATTTTACTGAGAAAGCCAGTGTGCAGTCTGTCTATGGATAAGACTATGTATAAGCAGGAATGTATCTTAGAGATTCTGCTTCAGCTTTGAAGACAACAGTCTCTCTGGAATGAAAGTTCAAATCCAAGCAGGGCTGATGTAGGCTTTCATCCTTCTGGCTCAGAAAAACAGTTTATTGGTTTTGAGTTTTCTGAAGGAAACTTTAAGAACTGAGGCTATGTCTCTGCTCTGCATAGACAGAGCATATTGGAAGGGTTGGAACTCGGTCCAATGTTTGTGGCTAAAGTTTATTCCCACACCCCTGTGGTGCCAGTTGGTTGCTACGTCCACCCAAGAAGTGACTGAACTGCAGTGCTGTTACATATCTATAGTTGTCCAGGGCTTTGGAATTGTTGAAGCCAGAAGATGCTATGTACATTAAGATATTATCCAATTCTGTATCAAACATGAGCAAATTGATTTGATATGGTCAGTTAAACCCCACAGTATTCTTTATTAATTGTGCTCGTTAGGCAACTCAAAAACCAGGGATTATTTAGAAAAATGGTAACTGCCCAAATAAGGGCTCCAAAAAGAAAATGCAGCTTTGCAGCACCAGCACAATTATAACTGAACTGGGAAGAGGAGGAGGAATTCTCTCCAGTAGACTGTCCATCCGGCTGGTGCTGAAGCTTTGTGGAATATCAAAACTTTCTTTTCCTACTCTTCTCCTGTAGCAGTCCTGAAAATAAGCCCTGGCCCCAGAGGTTTTTCTTGCTTCCCTTCCTTTGCTTTTCATTTATCTGTAAATGATAGCAGAATTTAGCCCAGACACTACTTGTGTACACAATATGAAGAGAGATAATGTTCTTATTTGTCTGGTTTTGCCAAATTTACATTACTCCTTATGTGTGATTTGGGTAGAGGTATGGAGAGATCAAACCTACTGGATTGTTGACTAGTAAGAGCCTGATTTTAAAAGCCTGGAATAAAATTTCCACCAATGGCTTTGTGGAATTTGCACATCTCCATGTCTTTCATTTAATGCTCTTTTGTTATTTTTTATAAAAGGATCTACATGCGACAAACTAGGGAAGTTGTTGCATTGTTAAGAATCTGAACTTGCTTCTAAATTTAAAATAACCAGAATGTCAAAGTACGTGAACATTTTCAAGATGCTAGGCTGGAGGCAAATCCATTTTCCTCCACTAAGCTACTCCTCCACATCTCTGTAACATTTGAACTTGTTTCTGCATGAATAAGGAATCTGTCTGGATAACAGTATCTTAACTTTATCTGATATGCTTCTTGGTTGAATTGCTACCTCACTACTATATACCTAATCCAGCAGAGCAATTTATGTCTCTCCTTTTCCAGTGGTGTTGTGTTGCTTTTTCTGTTGACTGTGTGTTAAACCTGGAGGCTATAATTCAGTATTTAACTCAGTCCTGGAGAATTCCTTGCTATCATCTTCAGCGACAAGTGGTTGCAGTTTTCATAATCACAAACACAAAAATGTAGCTGAGAAAATAGTTATGTGACTTCAAACCTACATGAGGAGCATCTTGACATTTAAATCCAATTACCCTTTTCCTTTCCTGATGAGAATATGATCTCAACCAGTGGAAAATTCTACTAGACAAATATATCTTATCCCCCAGCTCCTAAAAACTTTTCAACACCACTTTTGGTGTTTTGCATTCCCTTCTTTCTCAGTCATTTTTTATGAAACAAAGGGCCACAGGTGTGTAATAACTAATAGGCAGTGCCAAAAAGTCCATACAAATTCTGTTTGAAAAGTCGTCATAGAACTAGGATCTGTTCCCTAGTTGAAATCATTAATTGGAGAACTGGAATAAACTCTAAGCTAAAACAGAATGCTGTTCTTTGTAATAAATTAAACTGTCAATCACTCAAAGCACCCTTAATATCACACTATTTCCCCAAGCTCTTAAATTACAGGCTGAATTTCATTTATCAGCCTGCTGTATATGGAACAGGATTAATTAAACTCATTTCAGTATTACAGTAAAGTTCCATTTCTCTCAGTACTAAAGAATAATTGACTCCAAATGAATTGGAAAGTGGGTAAGTAATTGTAGTTATTATTCTGATGTAAATATTAGTTCTCTTCTGACATTTCAAAAGATTTAGTGGAGGCACTTTTGTGATAACACAGATCATTACTTTGGCTAAAAAAGGAGAGCGAGCATGTGGAAAGCAAAATTATAATAATTAGTTTACGTACCTGAAAATACCTGTGTCATTTATTTTCATATAGTTATATGCCCTGCAAAAACTTTCATTAAATGTAGCTCTTGATTTATGGCACCGAGTGTGTTGCATTAAAGTCAATGTAATATATCCTGTTCCTCTGGAAATATTTCAGAGTTAATACGAGTTCTAATATTGGAACAAGAATTACTAGAAGGCTTCTCTTAGAGATACAGTCACAATACTGCCAGTCTTTTACAGTTAAGATCAGTTTATTGACGTTACTGATGTGTAATTGTAATAAAATACAATAATAAGAAAAATTCTTGACACAGTGATATCTCCTATTAACTGGACAACCAGATTCACTCAGACAAGAAATTACAATACAATCAAGATAAATAGCAGCTTTCATGGCATTAAGAATTGGGGGTATCCTGAAACATCACCTAAACACTGACCATCAGTGGTTCCTTCATAACATGGGTCAACAGATTTGAAGGATTAGGGCCAATAATGTCAACATTAACAGCCTAAACTTAAACCTCTAAATCAGGGACAGGCAAACTACGGCCCGGGGACTGCATCTGGCCAGATGTTTTAATTTGGCCCTTAATCTGGCCCAATGTTTTAATCTGGCCCTTGAGCTCCCGCTGGGGAGTGGGGTTGGGGGCTTGCCCCGCTCCGCACAGCTCCCAGAAGCAGTGGCATGTCCCCCCTCCAGCTCCTATATGTAGGGGGAGCCAAGGGGCTCCGCACGCTGTCCCCACAGCTCCCATTGGCCGGGAACCATGACCCATGGGAGCTACAGGGGTGGTGCCTGCGGACGGGGCGGTGCACAAAGCTGACTGACCGCGCATCCTTGTAGAAGCCAGAGAGGGGGCATGCTGCTGCTTCTGGGAGCTGCTTGAGGTAAGTGCTGCCCAGAGCCTGCACCCTTGACTCACCCCAACCCTCTGCCCCAGCCCTGATCCCCCTCCTGCCCTCCAAACATTCATGTCCTGCCATACAATTTCCATACCCAGATGTGGCCCTCGGGCCAAAAAGTTTATCCACCCCTGCTCTAAATCCAAATTTAGACTTGTACATAAGTGACCTGATTTTCAAAAATGCTGAGCACTGTTGGCTTTAGTGGGAGCTGTTAGTTGCCCGGCACTTTTGAAAACATTTCACCTATTTAGAAGCCAAGTATGGATCTAGGAGCCTAACTTTGTGTTTCTATTTTTGAAAATCTTGGTGCAAAGCTTTGTTGTCACAGAATGAGAGTGACCACCTAAACCAGACAAAAATAACTAAAGACCAGGTAGCTGAGGTAATACTTCTTAGCGGATCAACTTCTGTTGGTGGAAGGCACAGGTTTTTCTCAAGAAGAGCTCCATGGATCTCAAAAGTTTGAATCTTCCACCAACAGAAGTTGATCCAATAAAAGATATTACTTCACCGACTTTGTCTCTCTCATATCCTGGGACCAACATGGGTACTTCAAACAATCCCACTATGATTACAATCCCTCATTGTTGCCTCCCACTCTCTTACTCCTCATTGTGTCCTCCGCTCATACACCTCCTGTCACCTACATCCCTCCTTTTGCTGCTACTATCAATTCTGCCACTACTTTTCTCCTTCTTGTTCCCAGTCCTCCTAGTTTTTTTCACCTCCAGCCTCCACCGTCTCTTGCCTCCGGTGACTTTGGCACTAACTTTGGTCATCCATCCATCCTCATCCTTTCCACCTCCCTAATCCTTTTCTGACACCATGTCCACCATCCCCATACTTCCCCTACTCCTTCAGGGACACTTGCCCCATCCTTAAAAAGACCACTGCCATCTACAACATTTTCATTCCCATTCTTTTCACTTCCTTTGCACTCATTGAAACCTGGATCCCCCCTCACATTTTCCTAGCTCTCTCTCTCTCTCTAATTCTCTCTCTCTCTCTTCGCCAACAAAAACAAGCCCACTAGTTCTGGCTCACCAATACCTGGAGTTTTGGTCAAGTCTGGATTGACATTTTCTGCTACCAATTTGTCTCATTTTAATCATTACATGCATGGGATGGGGTATTAACAGAAAGCACCCAAATAAAATAAAAACAGAGACAGAAATGGAGAAGAAAGTAAAAGTCATTATGAAGTGACTGATAAAACTTCCATGATGAGAAAAGAAAGAATAAAATCAAATCAAGGGCTGATCATTTAAAGTGAGTGAAATATGCAGCATGTTGAGTAAAACTAAATGATCCCATGAACAATCTAAAATCCTGTGACAATGGATCAATCTCTACATGAATGTGAAAACCTCTTGACCATGTGACTCTCATAAGCTTGGAGAAAGGTTCATGGAAGTCTTCAATAAAATCTGTGGAATACTTCTGAGAGCAGTGTACAATTGCCAGTATGAAGAGCAAAGAAAAGTGAACATGTATTATTTTTCCTGTTAACAGTCCCAGAAAAAGCCCAAAGTAAAATATAACAAAAGAAAGGCTGAAAAATAACATCAGGAAACTCATCGTGCTGACCATGCAGTAAACAAAGGTTAGCTTGGTAGGCAGCCTTCAGATGAACAAAAGTCACCATTTAAACCTACCCACATTTCAGTGTGATAAGAAAAGATGAAAGCCGATATTTTCAGACATGGTCTCCAATTTGAGCAGCAAAATCAGTGCTACCTTGGACATGTTTTGCCTAAATAACAAATATTTACTGATGGCAGATCTGATATGATGGGGGTGGGGAGATCTCTTTGATCATGTAGCCCAACCACCTAATTCATGTAGAAAGGACCTCTTTCCATACGCTTTTTTTAAACTTTCCCTAAGGACATCTAGTAATTGTGCTCTCACAATCTCACTATGATTTCTGACTGACCTTACTACCAAAACATTCTTCATAATACCTACGCTAGTTTATCCATCCTGAGCTTTAGCCCACTACTCCTACTGCATAGGCAATACAAAATTTAAGCCAGCAATAGGCCCAAACCAAAACCCCAGATACAAGCATTTCCAAGCTTTGCAAGAGTTCAACTCCAGACGGGACTGGACTTTATTTTATGGGATGCTTGACCTTGGATCTGCACACCTGAGATATTTGGAAAAATTTGGATATGGAACTGAACTATGCAGGTCTGGGTGATGTTTTATATAAATGAAATTGTGAGGTTATATGATAGGAGTATCATTGCCCAGCAGCTGGAATGCAGAAGTGATAGCCAAGAATAGAACCCTGGACTTCTGACTGAGGGCACCAGCTGTCTGAGCTTAGGTAAGTCACTTAATCGCTGTGTCTAAAAGTTTCCCCATCTGTAAAACAGGAATACCACCACCCAGCTTTGTAAAACAAATAAAGGCAGTATGTAACATCAAAATATATTATACTATCAACTCCATAATTACTATATGTATTATTAATATTAAAATAATTATATGAGAAGGGAAAAGCAAACCGGCCTTCAGTTGGAGTAACTGATAAGGATACTATTGCAACCTGAAAAATGCATTCGAGTTTTCCATCTACCAGTGGTCTATGGGTAACAAGCTCAGCTAAACTCCCAGAGAGGAGGAAAAAACCTCAAGAATGCCCAGAATAGCTTCAATCCAATAGAAATGGGAAGGGAACTATTTTAATTTTTCAAATAATGTTGTATTATTAAATTAAAGCAGTATTGGAACCAGAATATGTCTTCCCATTTGATTAAAATCTATTGATAACTCAAATATTAAATATGCTTAAAACTGTGCAAACACCGATACTTGAAAAAAATTCTATATGGACTCTGAACCATGAATTATTTATGAGTTCCAATTTTTCACAGTGCTGACTTCTGATGTTACAGGTTAGCAACTAGAATCTTTATGGCTAGACACTATTTTCCAACCTAATAACTCCAAGAATAGTAATTCACAGTTATTTCTTTGTGTGAATGTTCCTCTAGCAGAAAGAGCGTACGTGTGTGTGTGTGTGTGTGCGCGCGCGTGAGAGAGAGAGAATCCAAATGATTGAAGGGTATCTTTTGTGTCTGATTATACACATTAGTCAATGCCAAGTATGAAATTGACAAAGAAAGTGCAGTGGAGATTGTAAGGCACCATCTTACAGATCCATTATTACATTAATGACATAGTTAAGGTTAATCACATTGTTTTAAATTTTCATTGCATAAAGGATTCGGGAGAATCTTCAGACTGTAGTCAAAGGGATAGGTTTAATAATGCCTGGCAGGCTTCTTTCTTTTGTAGTTACATTTTGTGATCTTCACTCTAGTGACACCTCATTACCCAAATTTAAATTTCATCAAGCTCACACTCATAATGATCTTTGATCTAATTGTTGGCGGGGGAAGGAGGGGTTCCTTTTCTATCTAGTTTTCAGATTTTTCTCTATTTCCTTCTTTGGTGCCACAATTGATTGGCAGCACGACTGCAATACTAGATACTATCTCTGTCTTTCCTCTACATGACCCATCAGACCCTGTCATTAACTATTACACTCCTATTACCCTCAAGCACATAAGACAATATTATAAATTCTATTTAGCCCAAACACAAAAAGGAACAGTCCTTTTCCTTTTGCCTTCAGAAAGATGTGAGCTGAACAAATTAGTAGGTAAAGGGCAATGATTCATTTATATACTTATTTCAAAGTACAATTTTAAATCTGCCTTTTAAAAATTAAATGCCAGAATCCTTCCAGCAACAGAGGAGTATCATTCCCAAAGGTTTATAAGGACCATTCTATCTTTCAAAACCCATTTTATTATTCTTTAGCACAAATCTGAACTGGTCAAGTCAGCATTTGAAATGAGTTTCTGGCTCAATGTGCATTGCTAACTCCGAAAGAAAGCTGATTTCAGGAAGTGAAAGGCAAAAGCATCTAATCACAGCTTAGCTACCAAAAGGGTCATAGTCACTATGAAAAGAATTCAGAGTATAAGGCAGCCTGCCCAGTGGCATGCTGGAGTACATTGCACTATGAACTTAAAAAACCCAGCATGCAATTCATTTAAAGGTAGTGGTAGTTGTTTTTTGCAGAGGGTGGGGGATTCCAGGACACTTTTTTTTTTTAATTAATGCTGTTTGGTCTAAAGGAGGCTGATTTTACTAACAGAAAATGGGGGGAAACCTTTTCTGAAACTCTGTGTAAACTATGTTTTGCCATTTCGACTATAAGGGGGACATTTTCAAAAATGCCTATCAGCACAAGCCCCAATAACTTGGAAGTTTTCTCCTAAATATCTTAGGAGCTTGTGAATCTCTCTTACTATGTTTTTAGCTGTCTACTGTTCTAAATATAGAACTGATAACTTTTCATTAAAGGTTCATTGTTCTATTGCCTGACATTTACTATTTTAAACTGTGATCAGGTAAAAAAAAACCTTGCTATGGCTTCTAGTATGACACACAAGACCAACAGCCATTTTCTCAGAACTTCAAGCATTGCAACACACACAGCCTAATTACATGCACATCCAAGAGTCCTTGAACAAATTTCTTTCTGGTTATTTTGAGAAACATCCTTGAATTAATATGGTGCATTCCATATTGCTCTGCAGAGAACTTTCTCAAGGAGTGCCAGAAGGCAGCATATGAGGATTGTGTATCCAACTAAGCATCCACCTTGGCCAAGCAAGAATAAAACAAAATTGTGCAGATGAATTTACTCTTAAAACAGTATTTCATAGACTGATGTTATGAAGATATAAAATTCTACTAATGTTAGCATCTGCAATCTATTATAAGATATGATTGCTTGGATTGAACACAAAAACTGCCTGAGATAGAGAGCTCCTATAATATTTAGAATACAAAACAGTCCAAAATAATATGCTCTGTGCAGTTATTATTTTATGCATAACAAAAAAAAATGGTGATTCAGTAACAGCCCAACAGAAATCCCTGACAGTTTACTAGAAAGTCCAAGTTTTAAGTCTTGATCCAGGTAGGCTTATCTGCACTTAAAGCTTGCTGCATGCTCTCTGCCCAAAACCACAGAGAGTTTGCACTCAGTCACTGGCAAGTCACAGATTAAAAGAGAAAAGATGGAGAAGAGAAGAGCACTCAGCTACTTCGTAACCTATCAGTTATTTCAGACTTTCATAAAATTGCACCAAACAAATATGTTATTAAGATCATATGGTTACACATCCCTGCCCTGCTTCTCAGGGCAATTTAAAAAATCTTAACTCTAGTTTCAGACTTTGGGCAAGCAGGAAGAGAGGGACAGAAAGCAATATCTTTTAAAAACAAGCAATGGCAAGGAAATAGTCACAGGTTATTTGTATCCTTCTCCACAAAGCCTCTGATTTAGAACCAGGCCAGGTGAGGAGATACAAAAATACAAACCACCCATAACCCCAGGGGGCAGAGACAGCCGGAGGATGTGCTGATTCAAAGCATCTCCTGGGCACCTGTACTGCCAGCTCCTGGGAAAGCCCAGACAGATTCTGAAGTTGGGGTTGAGCAGTGTTACTAGTATAGTGTTACTAGAACTCAGCAGGAACTGATTTTCCCATCCTTTGAGAATTTTTGAGATATCAAAAAAAAAAATTCCGGTCCTGAATGGGAACAAAAATTCAAAGTCTCAAAAATTTTCACAAACCACTAATCCAAAAAAAATTTCTGATTGGGTGAATTGAAATGTTTCATTTTGATAATTTCAAAACATTTTATTCTGATATTGATCCTTAATTTTTTATACCTATTTTTAGTATATGTTTTCTAAAATTTCAAAACAAAAAGTAATTTCAAACTGAAAAATAAAACGATTTTGTTTAGAAAATGTCAAAAGTTCTGTTTGAAAACTTCCCCCCCACCCGCCAACATTTTTTTCAAATTTGGAAATTTGTTGAAACCACAGGTTCTGTTTTGACAAATGGGATTTTCTGATGAAAAAAAAGGTCTCACTGGAAAATTCCCAACCAGTTCTAGTTACTATGTTCTCCTCACTCCTGGGTGACTCCCCGCATTAGCAACGCTGCCACTATTGGTGCAAAGATTCACACCAGTGCCGGAAGGGAGAAATCTGGCCCTTACGCTCTCTGGAATCCCATGTTTGAAGGCCAGCAGGGTTATCTATCATTCCTTAGCAGGTAAACTGAGCACTACACCAACTATATTAAAAACCAAAGTCCTTTTATCTATACATAATTACTGTGGAACTGAATTTTAAACCCGGTCTCTATTTGTACAGCAACAAAATTTGTAGTTGCAAAAATCAATTAGACATCTAATTGCGTAATTGAATTTGCAGATCTGGTGGGAAGACATTTAAATCTTATTTGCCTCCCCCAAAAAAATCTCAGACCCCAAAATAGATGTTCTGTTGAAGGTCCATTAAAAATCAAGCCCAACAAACTCAATGACTCTTTTTGGAAGGTTAAAGATGATGTCTGGGCCCCATTGAAATCAATGGGAGTTTTGTCATTGACTTCAGTGGGGTTAGGATTTCATGGTAGCAATTTACCTCCATACCACTGGCCAAAACTTTTCTCTTCCCAACACTATTTTGGGGTGCACGAGTTCTCTAGATTTCTATGCTTCCCTTCACCCCAGCAGACTAAAGACATAAAGCAGTGTAATTATAATTAAGATTTTTTGAGAAGAAGGCATATGTTCCTCAGTGTTGTTTCAGCAATTTTTTAAAATTTAATTCAACATTTTGACTGCTAATATACATATGTGAAATCTGATAATCCAGATGGTGCAGAATTATCCTGGAGGACCAAAATGGTTGAGCCTTACTTACTACTCACACCAAAGCTTGTTTTGTGGGTTTTATTTCAATGAAAAATATATAAGATTGCTGCAGCACCCACAGTTCATTATGTGGCTGTTTCGTTCTTTTAAGTGTGCAGATTTTTAATTTTATTTGAGTCTGTTTAGAAGTTTATTATGGTACAACTAGATAATTCTACTACCCAGTTCATTACTCTATTTATACTCATACTGGACTACATAGGGGCCTTAACCAACAGATGACTATAGGCAGGGCCGATGCAACCACTAGGCGAACTAGGCGGTCGCCTAGGGTGCCAAGTGGTTGGGGGCATCCAAGATTTTTCCTCCTTCTCCTCCCTTCCCCTCACACAGAGTGCGGCGTGGCTCCTTGGGCGCCTGGCCTGATTTAGCCGCTCCCATTGGCCTCCAGCAGGCAGAGTCCCTCCCCAGCTCCCCCTCTCCCCTTGCCTCAGCGGCACATCGCCAGCACGCTGCAGGGGAGGGGCTGTGTGCTCCGCAGCCTGTTTGTTTTGGCTCCATGTGGAGCCAGTGGCTGGAGCGGCATGGTGGTAAGGGGAGTCCTGGGGGGGCTGTCAGGGGGCGAGGGAGGGTTGGATGGGTCGGGAGTTCTGGGGGGGAGGTCTCTGAGGGGGCGGGGAGTGGTTGGATGGGGCGTGGGAGTCCCGGGGGGTCTGTCTGGGGGTGGGGGTGTGGATAAGGGTTGGGGCAGCCAGGGGACAGGTAGGGTGCTAGGGGGGCAGATAGGGTGGGAGGGTCCCAGGAGGGGGCAGCCAGGAGACAAGGAGCAGGGGGGGGAATTGGACATTCGGGGCGGGGAAGTGGGAGGGAGTGGATGTGGATGGGGCTCTCCCCCCCATCCTATTTTTTGATTGTTGAAATATGGTAACCCTAAAAAAACTGTGCCCTGACTTGGCAGGGAGGATCTGCCTTCCGGAGGCACCGGAGAGCCAGAGCGTCAGCTTGCGGGGGTGGTGAGCCCCAGCCATAGAGGAGACAGCGTGGCACAGGGGGCAGCAGCCCTGCAAAGGCGGCAGCACTACTAGCAGGGAGCAGCCATGCCCCCGGATCTCCTGCCCAGGCTGTGGCCTGGCGCGCCCTCCCCCCCTCCCGCCTCCCGCACCCTAGGGGCTCCTGCAGGCTGCAGCAGTTGCATGTAGTCGGCAGCCCCCATGCACCCCCTGGCTCCCCCCTCACCGTTCTCGGGCTCTGCAGCTCCCAGGCATGTGAACTACCAGGGTGCAGGACCCTGAGCCTACTCTGGGAGGGCCAATGGCAGTGGAGGCTCACACTCCCAGGATCCAC
Source organism: Trachemys scripta elegans (assembly GCF_013100865.1). Taxonomy (NCBI): domain Eukaryota; kingdom Metazoa; phylum Chordata; order Testudines; family Emydidae; genus Trachemys; species Trachemys scripta. The sequence goes on along the minus strand of NC_048310.1, from coordinate 20,372,851 downwards.
AGTGCCCGAACGTGGCAGGGGGGAGCTGGGAGGCGCACGGGGGCTGCCACCCACATGCATCTACTGCAGGAGCCCCTGGGGGGCGCCTGCATCCACTGCAGGCGCACCCCTGGTTTACCCCTTACCACGCTCAGGTTTTGCGGCTTCCGGGCCTGTGAGCCACCACTGCCCCTCCCGGAGCAGACTCAGGGCCCTGCGCCCCGGCGGTGGTTCACATGCCCGGGAGCCGCAGAGCCCGGGCATGACGAGGGGGCAGCCAGGGGGCGCATGGGGAGCCTGCATGCGCTGCAGCCTGTAGGAGCCCCCCGGGGCGGTGCCCGGCTGCAGCCTGGGCGGGAGGGGCGGGGGGGCACGGCTGCTCCCCGCTAGCCGCATCACCGCTTTTGCAGGGCTGCTGCCCTCCTGTGCCGCGCCGGCTCCTCCATGGCTGGGGCTCGCCGCCCCCGCAAGCCGATGCTTTGGCTCTCCCATGCTTCCAGAAGGCGGCTCCTACCTGCCTAACTGCTGCAGCAGCCCAAGCCCGGCAAAGCCAGTGGGTGGACTTGGGGCAGGGACCGCCGGGGTAGGGTGGGGTGAGAAGGACTTGTGGGTGGGGGGGCTGTGCACCCTCCAGGGGAGTTCTGGGTGTGTGGAGGGGGGGAACCTGGTCTGGGGAGCAGCCCCTGGGCACGGCTGGGCCCTGGGGAGGCTGGCACCTAGGGTCTATAAAGGCTCGTTGGGATTTGCCTCTCAATGAACCGATGTGTGGGTGGGGGGAGGGGCAAGGTGGAAGTTTTGCCTAGGGCACAAAATATCCTTGCACCGGCCTGGCTATAGGCTATTAGTACAAAGGCAAGTAAGGCTTGTTATTTGTCATGGCAAAAACTGGCTAAAGTTATGCATCTGTCAGAGCAAAAGAATGCTCATTCGCTCCATGATCGGGATAAGAATTGGCTTAGGCCCAATTCTGTTTGCATTTATAAATGAGGAGTTATTCCTTAGAAAATAATGGGATTATAAAAGTTATAAAACTGTTATAAGGGCCTTATACAAATCTCATTTAAATCAATAGGCATCTTTCCATTGGCTCCATGGGTTTTAGACCAGTCTCAAAGTGAGACGAGAATTAGGTCCCATGTTTGGAGGGGGAGCGGGACTGAATGAAAACTCTTAAAAGTCATGAGCATGACAAATGGACAGCTTTAGCGCTTATCTACGCAAGCAAGTTGCACTGGTTTAACTTTATTTTTAAACCTATATCGTGAACCCATGCAAAAAGCTCTGTGTGGACACTCGTTTCAATTTAAACCAGATTTATTTTGATTTAGTTTACAACACTTAGGAATCTGCTTAAGATAAACCAAATTAAGCATGTCCACACAAGGGTTCACACTAATTTAATTAAGTTGGCTTAAAAAACAATTTAATGCAACTTTCTCATGTATGCAAGACATTAGGCCCAGGTCCAACAAAGGGATTTGCATCGGGAGACCATTAAGCCCCAAGGCCATGTCTTCACTGAAGAGTTAACTCAAGTTATCTATATTTGAGTTACTTCTCTCAAGTTAGCCTAGCTCAAGTGAGAACAGCCATACTACTAAATAACACTTGAGTTGCTGTTACAGCACTGACACTGCATTTATTCATGTGTGACACTAAGACTTCTGGGGACATATCTCAAGGTTCTTTGAGTTGCAGTAAACTTTGCCACTTTATGAATTCTTTACCATTGAATTGGGAGAGAATTTGTCTGTCCTTTCTAGGAACATGGAGGGGATTATGGAAAGGTATTGGAGGATTAATGGCTCTTGAGTGGAGCTAATCTGCATCCACATTACAGAGTGGTCATGTTAGTAGCTAATGGGTTGTGCTAACCTGAGCTTTAACCCACAACTCCTGATGGGCCAGCCCACTTGAGTTAAAAGCATCACTACATTCAAGGTAAGTGTTTCTGTGTATGGATGAGATTCAAATTAGGGGCAACACTCAAGTTATAACTCAAGCTAACTTTGCAGTTAAGATGAGCTCTAATGAAGATCTAACTACTTCACAGGAAATCCATATGGATGTGCCACACAGATCCCAGTTCAAGATCAGGATCTTAGTAATTAGTAAATAAGCATCTAAAAATGTTGGAACTTGCCTTACTTTCAGGGTCTGGTTCTATTTGTACAGACATTCTCTGAATTTCTAGCACAAGGGAGCAAGGGATAGTGTCAGTGAGGTACAGACTTACTTTCATTGGAGGTGGGCTCAAGTTGAAAAGTTCAGACCCTGATTCAGAATTTCCCCACAGTTCGGAGGGATAGGTATGGGGCTAGAACTGTTGATCCATATTATGCTCTGAGCATACACATGGAGAAGTTAGATAAAAACATAAAATACTCTTGCTGGAAGGTTGCAATATAACACTACTTTATTTCTTTGAATTCAGAATGATAACACATAAGAACTCAAAAACAAAGAGAGAAAGCAAGTTGCTCCCTAAAACAGAAACACACAAGTCAACCCACCTTACTGTAGGCTGGCTTTCTGCAGACTGACTGCTCTAGACCCAGATCACACGCTTCCCTAGCCTGCCAGCAGGAACAGAATAAGCCCCAAAGCATTTCAAGTGATACAGTTTTAATACAGTTTTCAACACGCCACAGTGCAGATCTGTTACAGAGAGAGGCCCAGATTGTTCCCAGCACTGATGCCTGGCTCCAGTGTTCCAGTTTGGACAGCTCTACAGCAAAGTAAAGGTGGACTAATTATCACTGATGTGATGGAGGGGATTTGAAGGCCCCTTTGTTAAAATTCTGTCACCATACTTGAAGGTAAACTTGGATGATTTTCCTCCCCTTTCTTCATGCACACAGGCCCCTCGTATGCTGGGGGAAGGTTCCTTATTAAAATACAGTCAGCAGCACACCACTGTTTATTAATATCCTTACAGCTCTAAAGGTTTTCCTGATGAAGCCCATCTAATCCATTTTAACTGATCTGCCTTTCATTTCATACATCTTTAGCCATGCTGGGAAAAAGATCACATGGATCAGTGTAATTGATGGATTATTGCACAAAATGCCACACCACGGCATCACACTTACAGCTTGATCTTGCACCGCTGTGGCCAATGGGAGCTATGCCATTGACTTCAGTGGAAGCTGAATCAGGCTCAGATACTGCAACGTTTTTTTAAAAATAACTGAAAGTGCACACACCAGTGAAGGGAATTAGATTAAGTGAAATATTTCATCAGGGAAGTTTTCTTCAAAGAACAGAGGAAATAGAAAAAAGTTAATTGGACAGAAGAGAATCTGGAGTGGAATATACACAGCACAGAGAGACAAAAAAGGGCAGAATGATACAAAACCTAAATGGTGAACAAAATATGGGAGGTGCAGTGAAAAAGGAGTCTGGCTGTACATGGAGGAGGGCAGCAGAGACCAGAAGGTGAAAAACTGATTAGCTGTTAAATACACAAGTACCTCTGAAATGAAGAGGCAAATGTTTTAGGAGGCAAGAGACAGACTTTTAAAACGGAGATATGATAATGATATGCAGCAGATGAGATGGTTTGAAGTAAATTTGTAAAGAAAAAAGAGGACGTTCTACAAGAAGAAGAATTAAAAGGGGAATGGGACTGACGGGAGAGAAGAGGTTTCAGAAATTACAAAAGGCACCCAAGTAAAGGGGAAACCACAGGAAGGGATTCAAATGTACAATGCATTTAACACTAGCTGTCCAACATCTGCAATGTCACACATTGATATTTGGTATCCTGGAGCTTTCCCTTTAAACTAAAGGGGAAATCAGTTGGACTTCATATCAGAACTTTGGCTCTGCAGAACACAGCCATAGGCAGCACCTGTAAGTGAAGTTCTTTCGGAAAGGTAAAGGCAGACGGGTAATTTAAGTCATGATCATACAGAAACAAGGTGGGAAGCAATGATTCAGAGCCATCACCCCTTATGTACCACAGTACAACATTTTTCTCTGAATTGATCTCGTGTTTTTTCTTGCCCATCCTCCCCAAGCTACAATACACAGCTAGATTTTTGTTGAAATGACTTTTGAACTTTATTGGGGAAAAAAACAATATTTTAATTTTTGTGGGGATCAGAGGAAGAGTCACATGGACCTTAATACGTACAGAGGGGAGACAGAGTAAGAATGCTGGGGTGTGGGGGTCATTCTTACAGCTAGCATTACCTGGTGGAAAATATAGATGTAAATATAGATGAAAATAATGATGTGCCAAACTCTGTTAGCAGTCATACATTCGAGATAATGCTTATAGAATTGAACCATAAGCAAACTCTTTCCCACTAACCATTCTACCCCTTTCCCCCTCCCCAGCCAAATCAGAAATAAAGATTTCTGACTTCTGTAAATCAGTCTGGCACATCAGGAAAGATCCAGACCTAGCAGTCAGTGGGTGCAACTCCATGAATTCAGAGGAGTTGCACCTACTTATTATAAGCCATGTTCAGACCTGCTGTGGTTCTTCCAAAGGGAAGACAGTATGGATCACCTTCATAGCTCTGCATCAGATGGAGTTATCACAACATATTTGCACATAACTCCAGATTATAGTGGGTCAGGGAGGCTGAAAACTGCACCTTGTTGACTTATAACTTGTATGTTTGTTTGAAAGAAAGGACAGCAAATTGGAAGAGGTTTTGATCCCAAGTGGTTCAGTTTTGCAGCAGTTGGTTCTTTCACAGATAAAGGATCTGCCATGGGATAGATTTTCACTGCAGTGCATGAGATATTATGTATATACATTCCTTGTTTTGTGAAGGGGAAGGTCCCTGCCCAACCTGATAGAAGCAGATGTCAAGTGTTCACAATATCCCTTATTATTTCTGATTCTAGGGGCCAGATTCAGGCCTGGTATCAGCAAGTGCAGTTCCCATTCTTGCCAGGGAGCCATGTACACTACATTTGAATTTGTACTCAGAAATGCAGATTTATTGGCATGCTGCACAGATATACAATGCATTAGCACCAACCCTGGTAGTTAAATCTCAGCAGTATCACCATACTCCTGTAAACAGAGAAATAGGGTAGGCAGATATTGCTAAGGCTGGGATGGGAGAAGTGATAGGGAAGGAAATTGCGAGTTTTTAAGCCCAATTCCCAGTCCCAAAGTATACAGTAATTGCACTTTGCTCAAGAAAATGAGAACAAAAGATAAATTAGAAATAAATATTACTAAGGCAAAGAAGTCTGCCTTCATGTATTAAATACTAATTCCTTGGAAATACAACGTTCAGGAGGAATCCTACTTTAACATAAAAGCGATGAATATGTATTGTTGGAGAGTCCATTCCATCTATTTTCACCGAGTTCTCCGTTAAAGACTCTGTAATGACAGTGTAGTACAAAATATTGTGTGCTTGTAGACACTGGGCTGCTACATGCCCTTATGAAAGCCACTAATACACAGACTAGCTTTTGGGCACTATGTGGATTTTAGCACTTGTTAATACAGGGGCAAAAATCTAATTCCAATCAGTTCTGTAAGTCATCAAGTTTGATGGGATTTGTAATAAGTTAGTTGAAGCATCTATTTGCCATTGTCTCCATAAAACAATAAAAAATAGAAACTGATGTGTGGTGGATTTTACATGATAAAGGTCCAAGTACTTGACAATCTCAGATATTCAATTTTATGAATAACAGTAAGGGCATGTCTACACTTACCTCCGGAGCGATCGATCCAGCGGGGGTCGATTTATCACATCTAGTGAAGATGCGATAAATCAACCGCCGAACGCTCTCCTGTCAACTCCGGTACTCCACCAGAGTGAGAAGCGTAGGCGGAGTTGATGGGGGAGCATCGGCAGTCAACTACCACAGTGAAGACACAGTGGTAAGTAGCTCTAAGTACGTCGACTTCAGCTACACTATTTTCTTCGCTGAAGTTGCAAAACTTAGACCGATTTAGCTCGCTCCAGTGTAGACCAGGCCTAAGAGAACAATCGAAGTTGGAGCCATGTGCAGAGTTTGTAATCGACCTGACATGAAAGTGGATTCAGGAGTCATTTAAAACCGTAAGCTTACATTTGGAAAACAGTCTCAAATCTGGGATGATTGTTTTCGCACAGACCTAGTCCTTTCTCCACCAGAGCACATCATTCCTACCTTCCCAGCTGTGCCCTTGTCCCAGACCCCAGAGAGACCGTCCACCCTACTTCATATGTATTCAGGGGGCAGTGACTTAGACCCTTCCTGCTCAGTAGCAGCAAACTGGGAAAGGTCCCCAGTGAAAAAATCTAAGGTCAGGTGAGTGCATGCCTGGTGCCTGAGGGAAGAGAACATCTAAGGGGTTACTCAGAGCAGTGGGTTCCTTCCTGCCAAAGCAGATACCAGCCCCTGCAAACAGACCTTGTTAACCCATACAACTCCTATCCCAGCAGGATTTTTCCAGCTCTAAGTAAATGTTCTATTACCTGTCATTCAAGTGATTCTGGCATGGCCTGCTATCATTTCAAAAGTAAACAGCATCACTGTTAAAGCCACTACATGGACAGAATGCCATGGCCCTACCATTGTCCTACTTAATGTATGTGAGGAGACCAGACACGAGTAAGTGTTCAATGAGGAACAATCCTGTGTGGAAGGTGAGAGAGACTAGACAAGCTATCTGTCTTTTCCCACACTATTATTCTTTCAAAATGTGAAATGATTTTGATCACCTAAAGCAATGATACAAGGTGTTGCTCAAGTCCCATTCCTCAGAGAAAATGTCAAAAAAGAGTACAAGTTTAGGCTGCCAGATCTGTCATTTTTTCCATGTTGTATTATTTCACACAGATTTATTAATCCGTGTTAAATATGAACTGAAATCTTTTGGTTGGGGAGGGAGCATCAAAATCAGCGATGAAAACCTTGCAGACTAAGGAAGGCTACCAGCTGTAGAACATTAATGTGATGATGCAGCCATCTCACAACCTCTAGAAAGAGCCAGACTATTTCTAAGGTGAACTGCAAAGCTTATTCTGAAACTTTTACATTATTTAAAATTCCATGTAAGTGACAGACCTTCTGCCTAGGGCTAAATCTTAACAGAGAGACACTTTAAAATATTTGAACATGAATCTATGCCTCTCTGTACAAAAGCACTTGTGTACTAAGCCAAGACCTATCCCCCTGCGCACACAGCCTGAGGAAACTGCCTGTGCACCGGGGAGCTTCCTATCCTCAGCCTACCTCCTCATCCCCCCATCTGCATGGGTTGTGAGGTTGGCCAACAGACAGGGATAGGAAATGGGTTCACCTAACTTGGCTCAGCCCCATAACACTGCGCACGTGCGCATACAACACGCACCCCTACCTGCCTTAAGACAAATCTGAGCTTCTTGGTGCGTGCAGCTTGCACAACTCCTGTGCATGTTTTGCTCTGTTCTGCTCCCACAGTGAGCATGGCAGAACTATACCAGCTCAACTGCCTTCTGGGCCTTACACAACCCTTATTTTCCACAGGATTTTGGTCTCCTCAACAATTTCATTGTCAAGGTAGTAACTTTCAGCTAGATTTAAAATGAGCATGATACGTGGCAAGACATAACCGTGAAGCATAAACTGCTTTGTTAGGCTCATACAACTCAATAAACATTAAATGTCACTGAAGTTCTTCACGGTCACTAAATGTCATTGAAATCTGCTCAGACATCACCCCTTTCAATCATTTCCATGCAAAATGGCTTCTACCTCTCTTCTCGACCAACAGAGGATTCAAATAGTTACGTACTTGGAACTTGAAGATAAGCCTCTTAATACAGCCAAATACTGTACTGACCTCCCCCCCTTTTACAGATCTTCAGCTGGCATGTTCTGGATTGTGGCAGCAGGGTCTTGTCCAAAGGTGGCCAAAACCAAAAAGTATTAGCTCACTACCCCACATCAATTGTCAGGCTGAGACCGCTGGCTTAATTCTCCACTGCTGTATACTTTAACAGTCGTTTAAACCTGTGCAAAGTAGGTGGGTGCAAAATACCACCATTCTGATAGTTTAAAACACCCACTTTGCACAGACATCAATGGCCACATAAGATGCAAGGCAGTGAAGAATCAGATCTGTATCTTTAGCTTAATGTATTTGACATGACAACTGAGAAATCCTGAAGCACTTTTTTGGAGCAAACCAAGACCTTTGGCTATTCTGAAGAGATGGAAGACGGAAAGCATGCCTTATAAATGGCTTAAGTGTACATCAGAAAGACAGGAAATCAAACTGACAAGTGAAAAATTTAAAGTACTGGAACTGGAGATAGGAAGTTAAAGGAAAATTTTGTGATGCTGGACAAGAAAACATGATTAGGTATTAGCAACCACTAGAGAATACAGAAAAAGGCTCTGCAGTCCTGAAGAAAAGGTCCAAACACTTTTTTCCCAGGATCCATAACCATTTCAACTGGATGGAATTTCTTTTGTAGCCCATTCATATTCACTTTTATAGCTGACCAGATCAGGCCCACTGACTGAGGATCTAGTGGGGCAAACACTTCACAGCACATGTCCTACTAAAGCAGCAGCACAGGGATGTCATAGAGCAAAGACTAAGGAGTACTTTCAAAATTGCTCTTAATTAGTGAGCCCACATGCAGCTAAGGAGTAGTGCAGAGCTTCACCTACGATTTGACCAACTGCTGATACTTTATTCTCCTCTACTATCCAATATTATAAAGCATAGACTTCTATGTGTCTGCCATCAGCTGATCTCAATGCACACTATAAACACTGAATGAGCCTTGTCAACACCCTCTGAGGTAATTAAATATTACAATACAAATTTAAAAATGTGGAAATAGAGGCACAGAGAGATTAAGAGACTTGCCCAAGGAAGCGTGTGGCAGAAGCAGGAATAAAACTCAGTTCCTAAAGCTCATCCTTCTGCCTTAACCTCAAGATTGTCTTTTCTACAAGAAGCCAAAAAAACAGGATTCCTCTGAACCACAATCCCATATGCAGCACACAGTTTTCACATTATTTGATTTTTTTGATCAGCCTCCGTAACTTTAGAAAATTACAGTTTTCAATACTTTTTCCTCCAATAAAGTACAGCTAATAAAACATATTGCAAGTCTACATTTATTAACCTTCTTGTAGCACACACAAATCATAAAACAATTCAGTTACAAGCAATGGATTTACTTGTGTCTTCAGCAGTTGGGAGATATAACTGTATCATAAAATACACTCTAATTTGTTTTCGGAGTTTAATCGTGATCTGTCATTCCACATTTCAGTGGCATTTGGACACTAAGTTTTTGCAATATTAATAACATCATAATCTTCATTAGTATGCAAATCTATACCATCTGACAAGCTCCTGTTCTCTTCCATGAGCTCCTTTGTTGTTGCGGCTTCATGAATTTCATTATGAGACTAGATTATTATCAAACACTGGCAAGGAGGGGGAAGTGGGGAATGGAGAGAATGATGTGGAAATTATAATCTCTTCTTTTAATAATGAATCCAGGTTCATCGTGCAGTTTGTTTTCTCACAACAGATGCTGCTCGTAGAAAATGGAGCAAAATGAAAAAGATTTTTAAACAAGCAATTCTGCAAAGTAACCTTTCCAGCAGATGACACTGGCGGGGCTGGCTGGAGGGAAGAATAGGTTCCCCAGCCCTTTGCCTCATTTAAATTTCAGATGACACCCATGCTTCTTTTTAGTATCTACCCATATGTTTTGGTGATTCATAGCTTCGTTATGCGTGGAGGAAGTGTAAAATAAAAAAATCCCTGCTGTTCAATAACTGGTAGCCATTTTTCTTCCAATTAAATTGAAAGTGAAGGATCCTCAGACTTACAAGTGCAACTAAAATAATTACTGTTTCTTAGAATTGTAATTGCATTTGGAGGGATTTGTTCCTATAGAGATGAACACAGCTCTCCTGATAGGGGCATGCAAACTTTCCTCTCCATCTCAGAACTAAAACCTCTCCATCCTTCTCGAACTATAACTTTTGGCCTGAAGTCTTTTCTCAAGAGTAACTCCTTGAGTGGCTAAGAATTGCACACATCCTGTTGTGCTTGTTACCCTGTCATCCTACCCAGAAACCCAGCCCACTCATTTGTCTCATCGACCTATTATATCTTGTCTTTTAGGTTACATCTACTCTACAAGCTAAGGATGAGATTCCCAGATCACATAGATACCCGTGCTAACTCTTATTTGAGCTAGCGTGCTAAAAAATAGTAGCATGGCTGGAAAAGCACAGCCAGTGATGGCAGCAACATGAGAATAGCCATGTACATCTCCAGGGGATTCAAGCAGGTTTGTATTCAGCATGGTTAGCCCCAGGCTGCTGCTGCTGCCACTGCCCACGTTACTATTTTTAGCATGCTAGCTCAGATAAGAGCTAGTACAAGTATGTCTGCATGAGCTGGGAATCACCCCCGAGCTTGCAGCATAGATGAAGTCTTTGCAGCAGGGCCTATCATTTGTTATGTCTGTACAGCTCCTAGCACAACAGGTCCTACCTGGTTGTGGCCTGTAGGTGCTACAATATAAAAAGGTAAAAGAATAACCTTAATACTGATTTCAATGGGAACTTTGCCAGAGTGAGAACTGCAGGATCAGGACCAGGGTTAGATTACAGCAATCTGGGGCCCTGTACTGCCCACCTGGAATTGGGATAGCCCTCCTAGAGAGCCTGGAGTTTTCTTCCCTTCTTCCCCTCAGGTCTCCCCACCCTTCGGAAGCAGCAGTAGGTCTCCCTCTGGCCTGGGAGTGGATGACAGCAGGGGGCAGTCTAGCTGGATAGGCGCATGAGCAGAGCCTGCTCCACTCAATGTCACCAACTCTGACAATTTTATCAGGATAAGTTCTGGCTTTCTTAAAGGCCCAGCTGTGGGAAACAAGAGGTTTCAGGAGTATCTCGGCTTCATTTAAAAATATGAGTTTCTAGCAAATGTAACCTAAAGGCTCAGAAACCCAGAAGCCACAAAAGCAGAGTCCCTGACCCCAATGTATTATTTTTTTTCTCTTCTTACCATTCTATGCGAAAAGTCCTCTACCGGGGTGCTGTTGGGGGGGGGCGCTATAGAAGAGAGCAGTGGGTTTTGGAGTTAACAACATACTGGGATGGATGAGGCAGTTCACACCTCTCAGAGCTATTCTTTCAGGCAATTTGCAAACTCAGGCAGACATTACTGCTTTGGTTATGGCTTTCCTACATAGGGAAATTTACCAGCAGAACTATACCAGTATAATTATATTGCTATAGTTATGTCAGTACAGATATTCTTTATGTGGACACACTAATTCCAGAATAAAAGTTTTTGTGTGGGTACATCTACACTACAGGGGGGAGTCGATTTAAGATACGCAAATTCAGCTACGTGAATAGCGTAGCTGAATTCGACGTATCGCAGCCGACTTACCCCGCTGTGAGAATGGCGGCAAAATCGACTTCTGCGGCTTTCTGTCGATGGCGCTTACTCCCACCTCCGCTGGTGGAGTAAGAGCGTCGATTCGGGGATCGATTGTCGCGTCCCGATGGGACGCGATAAATCGATCCCCAAGAGGTCGATTTCTACCCGCCGATTCAGGCGGGTAGTGTAGACCTAGCCTGTGAGAAGTGAAACTGGTATAACAATAATGGTATAATTATACCAGTATAGTTCTGCTGGTAAATTTCCAAATGTAGACAACACCTTATAGACACAAGTCACATTTTTGTGCTTTTCTTTGTAACCATGACAGCTAGAAACTTTTCTTTCCAATAAATAAATAAATAAATAACTTGAAACTTTACTGCACTTAAGTGGGATGAAATCAATAGGGTTCTATAAAAATCAAATTGGGTCCTATCAAAGTTACTCTAACTCCCCTCCTCATATTATTTAATGAAAAATTGTATTCTTGTTCTGTAATTTTGTGTCATTTTAATTATTTATTAGGTATTATTAATTAGATCATCATTTTCTATTTTAGTCTATAGGGCTCTTCCAGACAGATCCATCTATACAACTGTGCCCAAAAACTTGTGTATTGAAATATACAATACATAGTAATCCAACAAGTGACATTTTCTACCTTGTCTACTGTCTACAACAGCAAATTCTAGTCAGCATTAACTATGACATTACACACTTTCTTTTTCTTTCATTAAACCATGATACATTTGGTACACACTAGTTATCTAAATTTAATATTTTTAGTGATGTTAACATAACTTTGACTATTAAAACAAATTGCTGGGGAACTTTAATGAAAATGTGGAACTGGAATTAATAATGAAACATGAATTCAGTTCCAATACCTTTCCATGAATAGTGCAATTCGTATTCATACAGAACTACAGCTCACCTATGATGTTTATCACTTACAAAATTCATGCAAAAGATCATACTCTGCAAAGATGACACTTTAAAAAAGCTTAAAAAGCTTGTATCACGTACCAAAAGGAAGTCTGATTTAATATGCCTCTCTCTGTGACCTACAGTATAATAAGATTTCTTTAGCTTTTGTTGTTACTAAAAGTATATGTTAAGTTGTTAATATTTAAAAATGCAAACTATCAGTTTGTTGCTGCATATTAAACATAAAATTTCCAGTTTTCATTCTCTCCAAGTGGGGGGCTGTCAAACTCAAAACTTCAGTCATTCCAAAGTCACACCAAAATTTTTCAGATTTCCCTCTGTTCTTGTCCTAATTAAGAAAAAACCTGTCATTAGGAAGATCTATTTAAAGCTGGTACAGAAATGTGTTTGGACTTTGATTATGGCAATTAAAAAAAAGTGCTATTCAAAGACGGTGCTTTTTTATTATTTAACTAACTTTTCACATTCTTCTAACACATTTTCCTAAGAAGTTAGCTAAATTAGGTGATAAAAGGTTACTTTTGTCTTTGAAGTTGAAATATGTAACCATTATTTCTTATCTGTCTTGAATTAGAAAGGCTTCAGTATCATATTTTAAAGGACTCATTATCAAAATTCACCAGACTTCATAAAACAAACAAATGCTTCACTTTTTGCCCTTGTTTAATCCCAGCAAGACAATTTATTTTGTTTTCAAGGAAGGAAGATTTCTTTCAACGTTTGACAGAAGCAATATCTTTTTATTTTCAAATTGTGCAAAGTGAGGTTGGGAAATATAACCACTTTCTTTTCATAACATGAGAAATGGGGACAGTTGTCAGGGATATATTTTAAGAGGAAGGTTCAGACATAATGGGGTATGTAAAGAAAAACAGTGTTTTTATCTTTTGTATAAAGCAAGAACAAGACTGAAATACAATTGAAAATGGCCAAGTAGGTCATGTCACAGAATGCAGAAGGAAGCACCATGTTACCTCATTCTTCCCAGCTCTGACAGGTATGAATATTTGTAAATTATCCATAAAGCGCACACACCATATTTGTGACTGCAGAATTCTATGATAAATTACATTTCTCATGCACCTCTGAAAGTTTCACCTGCACTCTGACCATTAATCCATCTCACTGAAATTACCCCTGTGATTCCACGTAGTTAACTTCACAGAACAACTATTTTAAACAACCTGATAAAAATGGTTCAATTTTTGCCCTTCAAATATATAATTCCCCACAACATACTCAGTGATGCAAGTACGGTGGTACAGTCTGGTACAGTGTACCAGTAAGATATTTATAGCAGGTATGGCAAACTAGAAAGACAGAGGAGAAGCCCACCCCCAGCCCTTCCACACAGCTGCATCTCCTGAGTCCTCCTGCCTGGGGTCTATTCAGCAGCCCCGCGGGAGGATGGGGGGATGGCTGGGGACAGTACAGCAACTGCGCCAGAGGAGCTGCTGACGAGGGGTTGCCCGGCGACCCCACATGCTGCTCCTTTCCCCACTGCAGTTCCCAGGAGAGCCCTGAACCGCTCAGCGGCCCCACGCCGGCAGCTCCTCCAGCGCAGCTGTACCGCCCCCAGCCCGGCCACACAGTTGCATCTCTGGAGTCCTCCTGCCTGGGGTCTGTACAGCAGAAGTCTCTGGTGCAGCAGGAGAAGGACAGAGGTCCCCTCCCAGATAATGTGGGATGGATGTGGATCATGGAGAGGGGATGGGGAGACTACGGGGGCCCCAGGCTGGAGGTGGGGCAGGAAGGAGTCACGTGGGGGTTGCATGGGGAGGTCACTTGCCTCCCCCCCATGAGTGCAGCGTACCGTCAAGAAATGATTTCTACTTGCACCACTGACCATACTCCAGACGACACTGATACCACTGCACTGATGAAGTACAGGATTAGTACTATTCACTCCTGGATTAACGATAGGTATGAGGAGCTATTATTATTTAACATTTGTAATGTAGTAGTATCCAGAGGCTCTGATCAGGATTGTGCTAGATGCCATGCAGAGGCAGGCACAGTCTATGCCAAAGCAATTTACAATCCAAGCAGATAAGCAACATAAGCAGGCTGGAGTATATGTTTGGGGATAAATTACATCCAGAACAACAATCTATACTGTCTCAATTCTACTGTATTCCATTAGCTTTTGCATTTGTCATCCTCTTAATACTTATGAAAAAATGCGTACTGTCAACAATTTTATCTTTAATAAATAGTTAATAAACAAATATAAATACACACATTGGTTTTCCAGAGCGTAGTTATTGAAACACTAGCTGATTTCTTGTAGGTGCCATGGCAGAAGGTGGGTCTAGAGAAGGCATCCATTTATTGAGATTGGTCTATATCTATAGGCAATATTGCTCAAGTTCACCAGCAAGAAGCCAAATTTCCCTTAATAGGGAATATTCACGTAGATCAGAGGGTCTGCTTTTTGTATATGCATTTGCAAGTGATATTGCTAAAGTGATCATGATGGGGCCTCTGGAAGAGTACGTGCCAATATTGGAAAAAAATTTCTAGGGATAGTACTTCCAATAGGCCACAGGCCTGCTACTTAGCCCCCTGTAGGCCATGCATGTGTTCTCAAGCAGTTTTGCATTCCCTTTCCCATGCTTCTGTGGTCACCGGAGTGAGATGAAATCACAATTCATTATTTAAAAAAAAATAATTTCTGCCTATTTTCTGCCAATGGAGGCCCAAGCCTGTAACATCCTTCCTAGAGGTCTCCTTAGTCTCCCGTCCTCCTGCCACCCCAGGCTTCAGCTGGCACACTTGTGGCTGCAGTCAAAATGCTCCCCAATCTAACAGTGGCCAGCTTTCACTGGTTGCACTCTCGATTCAATTTAGGAAAGGTGGGTTCTTTTCCCCCAAGCTGACAAATATCAGGCTGCTGAGGTTGAGTGTCCGTTGCAAGGTGCTGCTGTCTTCCACCTTTCTGCCTCTCAAAGTTGATCCCCTCCTCCCCATACTAGTAGGGTTGCAGGTGGGAGGAATAGGCCATGACAGACAGCAAGTGCAGCTGAGCCCAGCAGCTCACCACCCACCCACTCTACAAAGCAGATCCTAGTGGATTGGGGGGGATAGCTCAGTGGTTTGAGCATTGGCCTGCTAAACCCAGGGTTGTGAGTTCAATCCTTGAGGGGGCCATTTAGGGATCTGGGGCAAAAATCTGTCTGGGGATTGGGCCTGCTTTGAGCAGAGGGTTGGACTAGATGACCTCCTGAGGTCCCTTCCAACCCTGATATTCTATGAGTCTAGTGACAGTAGGCCAACACTGGGATACCAGCCAGGACTGAAGCCACCCAGGATGAATCAGCAAAGCCCAGGATTATAGTCCCAGCTAGACTCATACTGTTGGCAAATATATGAGAGAATCAATAACTGGTATGTCTATCAATAGGATAGGCTCACTGTGGCCTGTTTAGGTGAACAGCAGCCTCTTCTTAGCTTTGCCTCAGGGCTACTTGGCCTCACAGAGCTGTGATTCCCCCCCCCCCAATGGTAGTGCTTAGGTGGGGGAGAAGGGTGTTTGCCATTAGAGGAGCTGCTACTGAACCTTTAATTGGGATTAAGAGCAGAGCAGGGAGGTTTCCGGCACTGGAGTGTATTTTCTGCTGCTGCATTGACTATCTAAAAGCAGCCACCGGACCCATTTATAAGTAGGGCTCAAGAGTTCCCCCAGACCTATACTCACCTGTGGAAGGGGCCCAGGCACTGCTGCTGCTGCAATGCTAAAGGAATGACTTGTCCGGGGGGGCGGGAAGCAAGCTGCCTGCTTTGCTCTTCTACTGGGGCTGATCGGAGGAGCTAGAGGGAAGTTTCATCTCTGTTGGGCCCAAAGGCCAACCTTATAGCGATGAGGCTATTCCAAATGGCTGACTCTAACTTCAGTTCATCCTTATGCCAGAGGAGAATAAGCATGTACAGTAGAAGGGAGAAGAACTCCCAGACACCACCTTTCTACTCCTAACCACAGGAAATAATTGTACAGAACTGGTGTGAAAGTCTGTGTGCATTGCATGTGCTTACTCTTTTGCTCCTGCCTCCATCTAAAAGGCATTCCCAGCATTTTATTCTCCCTTCACCTGCACTGTCCACACCAACAGATCCTGTCCTCCTTTTCTGAGATTGAGTTCAATTGGTGCTGAAGATTTGTATTCATCTGTTTTCCTAACAGACAAAAATCGCCTCTCCTTTCTTTGGGTTCTTGTGAGGCTGAGATGGCCCAGAGTGCAACAGGGTATTGGGAAATCCTGTTCTCCCAAGCAAATTCATTTTAGCTTCTTTCCCTGGATCTCTGAGGCCACCCACTGTACTCCAAGATGGCTCTCTTTTCTTGGAGCCTACTAGAGGGCCAGAGCTCAGTGCCTGTGCTGGGATCTAGACTCAGAAGCTGCCTGACCTGGAAGGGGTTATCTTTTCTCCACCCAATAATCCTACCCAATTTTAGCTGCTTTGGGGGAAGCAGTATGATCTGAAGAAGGAAGCACAGGACAGGAAGCACCCGAGTTCCAATTCCAGTTCAAAGTCTGTCTCATTTGGTGGCAGTGTGTGTGGAATGGTTATAGAGTTTCTCAGACCAGACCGAGCACATCACTTGACTTCCCAATTCAGTTTCCTTATCTAGAAAATGGGAGTAATAACCCCTTTACTCCTGCCTTCACATGACTATTGTGAGGGTTAAGTAATTGATTGGTGTACAGCCCTTTGCAAAAACAATGGGTTGTGTAAGTGCTAGTTGTTATTATTCTGGGTGGAGATGGTTACTGACCTACTTCTTTCCCATTTTTCCTCCTCAAGGCCTATACCCTGCAGCACATGCATGCATGTTCGATATCTCCTCTGCATAGAATTTCCAGATTCAGCTATTATCAAACAAATCCATAGGCAACATGTTTATTATTAAAGTTTTCACCTATGCCATCTTTGCTTCAAATGCGTTTGAGGCTTTAAGGAAAACCGCAGTTGTGTGAAACCGTACAAATCAGAACCAACAATGTTGTCAAGTGCAAAATCTCATAGCCCTTTTGCTGGGCTGTTTTCAACCTTTACCATTTTTAATGCACGCTGTAGTTTAAGCCCTGAGGCATCATAAAATTCCCTACATCTGTCCAAGAATAGCCACAGGGATGAGTTGTTGTGTGTCAGGAAGGTGGCTCACATAACCTGGAGAAGTATTCTCAAAAGCTCAAATAAACTGCTAAAACTGTGGATACTTGTCTAAAAAGAACTCAAATTCTAAACCATTTGTGAGCTAAGATAAAATTCCTTTTTACTGATAGTTCCATTCATAATAATAAAATACTGCACAAGGCCCTTCTACCCTTCAGAGCTAACACATTTGAAAGGCTTAAAATGTTTGGCACTGCACATCAAAAAGGAAAGTCAGTTTTAATAGGCTGTATTCTGTGACCTACAGCATAATGATTCCTTTCATTTGTGTTGTCACTGAAACAACTGTGTGTAATTTGTTACCCGTATTTTTAAATGCCAACAAGATATTTCTTTAATTGAATGCCATCCAGCTTGCATAGTCTCCTACGAGGTATTTAATAGCACGTAATTTTGGAGGAAACTTTAAAAAACAAAGGTTTGTCTGCTGTGCATGGTTACTAAAAGGATATGCTGATGAGTTCAGTATAAAATAATTTACAGAGAGTGAATTCTTAGAGATCCTTTAGAAGGAAACAATATATTAACATGTTGTAGTATTAGTATATAGCGATCACCATAAAGAGTCAACATAAGCAAACAATTACCAAACTAAATTATCTGAGGCTAGGTCTACACTTCGGGGGGAGAGGGGGGGTCAACCTAAGATACGCAACTTCAGCTACGTGAATAGCGTAGCTGAAGTTGCGTATTTTAGGTCGACTTACCTGGCTGTGAGGACGGCGGCGAGTCGACCGCTGCCGCGCCGCAGTTGACTCCGCTTCCGCCTCTTGCCGCAGTGGATTTCCGGAGTCGACGGCAAAACCATCGGGGATCGATTTTATCACATCTTCACTAGACGCGATAAGTTGATCCCCAATAGATCGATTGCTACCCACTGATCCGGCGGGTAGTGAAGACGTGCCCTGAGATGCCACAGTTTCCATTTTTAAGCATAGAGAAATGCTGCTCTATCCCAGACACGCTATGTATGGTAACCATTGATAATTGCTGACTCATTAATGGTGATCACTGTATCTAGTGTAGTATATTTAAGATATTGTTTTATTACATCCCTAGTTAGTATACAAATAGCCAATGGTCCCCTACATTGACTAGTAGGAGAGTTGTGGAGTTAGAACTTTCCAAGTGTAGGGATAACATCCCAGTGTATGTGGCCTGAAGCAATTTACTTCTATACCTGTTGCCCCACCTGTACAATGGAGGGTACTAATACTGCATCTCTGCACATAAGGATAATGATGGTCATGATGCTGACCATCCTGTCAAAATCTTCATTCTGTAAGAATATACAACAAAAAATAAAAAACTTCTGACTTTTACTAATTTGATAAAACTTGTTGAATGCAGTGACCTCATGTGATATACATCTTGTTATTATGGTAGAGGCCACACTGAGTTCAGGGTCCCCCTGCAGCAGTCTCTGTCAAACACATTACAAGACAAAGTTCCTACCTTGAAGATCTTACCATCCAAACAGATGTTACAAAGAGTAACATTCATCAGAGTACTCATAACAGTAAGCACTATGCCAGATGTTATGTTTGCAGGGCTGAGCCCTAAAGAGGTATTATTCACTAACATGCAAATACAGCCTAATTTTTATGAAGCCAAAATAGCACAGTATGTAAACAGTATTGATGGTACAGTCCTAGATAACTACTGTTCTTCTCAAAAGAGGCAAGAAATCACAGTAGAGAAGTAAGTGTCTATGCAAGTAGATTTGGTTAGTCAGCTAGGTGCATTTCATTTCTGCTTCACTGAAGCAAGGTGAGTGAAGGAATATCTTTTATTGGACCAACTTCTGTTGGTAAGAGAGACAAGCTTTTGAGCTTACATAGAGCTCTTCTTCTAATCTGGGAAACGTACTCAGGGCTTGTCTTACGCTGACAGGGCTGCAGTGGCACAGCCGTACCACTGTAGCACTTAATGGAGAGGCTATTCATGCTGGCGGGAGAGCTTCTCCGTCAGCATAGGTACTCCACCTCTCCAAGAGGCGATAGCTAGATCAACAGGACATGGCACTGTCTTCACTGGAGGGTTAGGTCAGTATAACAATGTCACTCAGGAGGGTGGAAAATCTACACCTGTGAGTGACGTAATTATGCTGACATAATTTCCTAGTGTAGACCAACCCTCAGGGTATGTCTATACTACAGTTTATGTCAGCATAATTTATGTCAATCAGAAAATCCACCCCCCTGAACGACAAGCACTGGTGTGGACAGCACTAAGGAGAGCTGGGAGAGCTTCTCCTGCCAATGCTGCTACCTCCTCTTGCAGAGGTGGTTTTATTGGTTAAGCTGCACTGCAGTAGAGCTTCTAGTGTAGACAAGCCCTTAGTGTCACCGCTAAATACAAGGTGGAACAGATTGTTTAGCATAAGTAGTTAACATATATGTCAAGGGATCATTCAAGGTGAAGTAGCCCGTTAACACCCCTTCAGTCATAGGGGGAAGGAATGGGGGGAGGAGGAAGGCAGCTGTAGGGGCAGGGTTGGTAGTGGGTTGTAAACTGTTGTAGTAAGCCATACATCGAGTGTCCCTATTCAGTCCATGATTTTTAGTGTCTAGCAAAGTTATGAAATTAAGATCCCAGGCTCGTCTTTTGAAAGTGTTGTGCATACTTCCTTTGAGGTTGAGGACTGATAGGTCAGATATAGAGTGATCGCTTTGTGAAAAGTATTCACCCACAGGTAATGGGGTGTTTTTGTCGTTTATCATTTTCCTGTGAGAGTTCATTCAAGAGCATAGTGATTGTCTGGTTTCACCCACCTAGTTGCTCTTGAGGCATTTAATGCACTGCATGAGGTTCACCACATGTGATATGCATGTGTAGGACCCATAGATCTTGAAGGGGGTGTTGTGGGTAGCAGTGGAGACATGCCTGTGGATTTTACACCTGTTGTTCTGGCAGGACCTGGTGCTGCTTTCAGTTGGTATGTCCTGGTCTGTGGGGAGCTTGCTTTGATGAAAAGTTTGGAAGGTTGTTTGAAGGACAGAAGACAGGGTTCAGGAAAGATTTATTTCTGGAGGGGGTCCCCAATGAGTATGTGTTGTAGTTGTGTGATGATATTCCCTATGAACATCAGAATGGCCATACTGGGTCAGACCAAAGGTCCATCTAGCCCACTATCCTGTCTTCCTACAGTGGCCAATGCCAGGTGCCCCAGAGGGAATGAACAGAACAGGTACTCATGAAGTGATCCATCCCCTATCACCCATTCTCAGCTTCTGGCAAACAGAGGCTAGGGACACCATTCCTGCCCATCCTGGCTAGTAGCCATTGATGGACCTATCCTCCATGAACTTATCTAGTTCTTTTTTTAACCTTGTTATACTCTTGACTTTCAAAACATCCTCTGGCAAAGAGTTCCACAGGTTGACTGTGCATTGTGTGAAGAAATACTTCCTTTTGTTTTAAACCTGCTGCCTACTAATTTCATTCGGTGACTCCTAGTTCTTGTAGTATGAGGAGTAAATAATACTTCCTTATTTACTTTCTCCATATCAGTCATGATTTTATCATATCTGCACTTAGTCATTTCTTTTCCAAGCTGAGAAGTTCCAGTCTCTCCACATATGGAAGCTGTTCCATACCGCTAATCATTTTCATTGCCCTTTTCTGTACCTTTTCCAATTCCAATATATCTTTTTTGAGATGGGGCAACCAGATCTGCATGCAGTATTCAAGATGTGGGTGTACCATGGATTTATATAAAGGCAATATGGTATTTTCCATCTTATTATCAATCCTTTTCTTAATGATTCCCAACATTCTGTTCACTTTTTTGACTGCCGCTGCACATTGAGTGGATGTTTTCAGAGATATATTCACAGTGACTCGAAGCTCTCTTTCTTGAGTGGTTACAGCTAATTTACACCTCACCAATTTATATGTATGGGGGAGGGGGTAGGTGACAACTAGGAGAATGCAGATGGAGGGAATTTTTTTCTGTATTTGAAGCAGGTTCTCTCATGAAATTTGCGTTGCCCATTCCATGACGCGATCTACTTCTCTGGTGGAATGTCCTTGTTTGGTGAAGGCGGTTTTGAGTGTGTTAAAGTCATATGTCCTGGGCTTTCACCTCAGAGCATATTCTGTGGTATTTGAGAGCCTGACTACAGATAACAGATTTCTTGGTCTGTTTGGGTGGTTACTGGATCTATGAAGGTAAGTGTGGGGATCCATGGGTTTCTTGTATATAGTTGTCTGTAGGGTTCCATTATTGAAGCTGACAGTTATGTCCAGGAAGTTGATGCTACTGTGGGTATGTTCCAGAGAGAGTTTAATGGACGGGTGGTGGTTATTGAAATTGTGGAAATCTATGAGGGAGTTTAAGTCATCCATCCAGAGAATGAAAATATTGTCGATGTATCACAAGTATATCATTGGTTTTCTGGTGCATTTGTATTTTAATATTACATATTTAATAATGAGCCTTATTCAACAGTGGTTGAAATTCTGGCTCCATTGAAGTTAATGGCAAAACTCCCATTAATTTCAATGGTTTACATCAAAATTGCTTCACTTAAGTGGTTGACAAAAATCAGATCAGGCAGTCAGCAGCCAACCCATAAACACGATCCAGTGTAGTTATCTGAACTGGCTAAAGGTTTTGGGTGAGAAATGCCCTAATTGATAAATCTTACACACAGCAACTTTGCTCTGTGAGTGGTAATTAGAGGCAAATGAACACACATCTGCTGCAGGGTTGAGAGAACATCTTTCTTTTCTGAGACCTCTAGATCTGTTCCAAATTTATGATAACATTTATAGTATTTTTAGCTATGAAATGTAATTCATACTTCAGCATTTAATAATCACAAACACTATCATAACTTGAATAATTCAAAAGCAGAAGACTAGAACACAGAAAGCCAGTAATGAAATGTTAAATACTGATGATTTTAGCTTGTAAGACCTATAACAGCTAAGATAAAAAAAACTGTATAATGTAATTTTACAATTAATGCTGACATGTTTTAATTTATCACAGTTTTAGAGAGTAAGACACGTATTTTATTTCTAATTTAAAACGTTAAAATACTTTGGTCCACACTGATGTAATTAGGTGTAAACATGGCACCCTACAGCACAATTCACTAGCAGCAAACAGAGCATGGAAGGTTGAAGGTTTTATCTCAAGACTCCCATTTCTGCCACCATCAAATAGATGAGGCCTAGTTCTTCAAACCCTTTTCATACAAGGTAATCCAACTGACTCCAGTAGAACTACTTACTACAGCTGTTCAGAAAAATGTTGACAGAAGGGTTTTCTGTTGGGAAACGCAGTTCCCTCAGAATTGAAATACTTTGCGCACTCATGTCGATTCTGCTAACATTTTATTTCAGAGAAAAGAAGAAGAAATTCTGACAATGTCAAAACATCCTGTTCCGGCATTTTCAGAACAAAATGTTTTTATTTCTTTCAAAAGGACTTTGTTTTGCATTTTTTAAACTTTTGTTTCATAATGCATAATACAACATTTTTTGAAAGCTGAAATTGAAATGCTTTGATCAAACTGAAATGTTTTTCCCAAAAAAATGTTTTGAGGAGAATGTCAAAATTTTCAGGCTTTGTTTCAAATTGGAATTAAAACCAATTTTGAAAGCCTCCATGAAATGGAATTTCCATTTTCCATCCTATTGTACTAGTCACATAAGTAAGGGTTTGCAGGATTGAATCTTTGAACTTTATGATTTAGGATCCCCTGTTCCATAATTGTCTCTAAAACAGAAAATATGCTAATCTGTGTTGTAAACATCCCCACAATGATTTATAATAGTCATCACTACATTTTGTTTAGTACTGTAAAGCCAATGGATATAAATCAAGTCATTAGAAGCAATGACATTTAATCCCAGGGGGAATGTTTTGTTAGGTTGAATGGTTTACACTTAACTGGAGAATCATTACTGGTAGAGAAGACAATATACTGCATTTTTCTACTCATCATAGATTCAATTTATAATTGAAACCAGTTACAGTGAATGCATCAATGAAAAAAAGATATGTTAACTTAGACCTTAAAAGTGTTAGTTTACTTTTTTCCTGTTTGTTAACAGACCCAATGAAAATATTGGTAGCCAGGAAAATGCATTCTATAATCAGACATCCTCAGTAAGTAATGGTATCTTAATTCTCAAAAACAGAAAGCTTTCTTAGCTTTATCTGCTCTGTTTTTGAGATCATATTGTATTATTTTGACAGCTGCAGTGTGTTTTGTACTTCAAAGGAAACTGGATAACAGTATTGGTTGTCTCTTTTTTATTCCACTCTATTAAGACCTCCCGCTGTACAGATATCTAGCCATGAAACTGGACTGACATTGTATTTGCAAAGCAGACTGATTCCTATTTTCAGGATTTTGCTGGAGATTTTATGGTAGAGGGTAAAGGAAAATATAATCCTTAAAGGAATAGCTAGAGCTTTAAAAACTACTGGCAATTCTTTATCATAAATCAACTTCTATGTTGGTTTTGGATACAAAAATGAAGTATTGTAGCCTTTCACCTGTTCTATTGTCTCTGTGATGTCTCAGATTGTAAGTTCTTTAGAGCAGGATTCCATCTTTAAATATGTATAAAGAGCCGCACACTATTTTGGTACTCCAGAAATTCAAGTAATATCTAGTGTTTAAAGGGAGTTGCTTACTATATAATGAATATAACAAAGATCTCAGTAAGCCATAAATGTTGTGACCCTCCAGAAAAGTAAAGAGGATACTTTTAATGTTGGTTATTTTACACAGTAACTGTAAACAGACTGCACTGGAATACATTGGACTATTTTAAGTACCTGATAGTTGAAAAAATTTGCAAAATCATATTTTACAGTACTTAAATCTACTTAGCAATCCCTACTTCGAGTTAATGAGCACATTGTTTTGCAGTGATGATGACTAAATGGTCTGTAATGATATTTAGAGGCACTATAACAGGCTACCAGGGTATGCTTGAAACACCCCACCCTGTTCATTCTACAGGGAAAAGGTTATTTGAGTTCTGTTGACTCACAGTTATGGTAGGATTTTTCCTACTTTCACTGTCCCCACCCAGTTGGTCATGGAGCACCACTGCCCTCCTACTTTTCTCTGTAGTAATCTGCACCTTCATTGAAATGATGCAGTTTGCCTGGGAGACCACAAGGGAGAGGTGAATGCAAATTCCCACCTTCAGTTATACAAAAGCCCAGCCTTTTGGAGCTATGGCCTGAGGAGGGGACCATTGTGTTCCCACACTCTGAAGATCAAAGGCCCAAGCTGTATAAAGAAAAGACAAACTATGCATGGGTGTGCTCATTCTGAGCTAAAACTCTTATGAACCTGTAACCACAGAAAAACCCCTTTGTGGGGTTTTACCAGAGCCCCTGCTGGAGTCAATGATTTCTGGGAAGCTTATTAGCATGCATGCAGGGATATACTTTTTTTAACATTATCTTTAATAACATTTTTAAATCTGTTCTCTCTATAATGCTTTCACCTTAAAAATAAATGTGTTTGCATAGAAAGAGCTGTGTGGTAACTTATAACTGTGTGCAATTATGCTACTTATAGCCTCTGGTGAGAGACAGCAAAGTGCAAACTGGCCTGTTTAACGCTGGGAATATTATAGAGTAGGCAGAGAACTGTGCAGCTTGGAAAAGACCCAGTGAGGAGGGACAGACACACAGGTCTCTGTCCCAGAGATTCATAGATTCATAGATTCTAGGACTGGAAGGGACCTCGAGAGGTCATCGAGTCCAGTCCCCTGCCCGCATGGCAGGATCAAATACCGTCTAGACCATCCCTGATAGACATTTATCTAACCTACTCTTAAATATCTCAAGAGACGGAGATTCCACAACCTCCCTAGGCAATTTATTCCAGTGTTTAACCACCCTGACAGTTAGGAACTTTTTCCTAATGTCCAACCTAGACCTCCCTTGCTGCAGTTTAAACCCATTGCTTCTGGTTCTATCCTTAGAGGCTAAGGTGAACAAGTTTTCTCCCTCCTCCTTATGACACCCTTTTAAATACCTGAAAACTGCTATCATGTCCCCTCTCAGTCTTCTCTTTTCCAAACTAAACAAACCCAATTCTTTCAGCCTTCCTTCATAGGTCATGTTCTCAAGACCTTTAATCATTCTTGTTGCTCTTCTCTGGACCCTTTCCAATTTCTCCACATCTTTTTTAAAATGCGGTGCCCAGAACTGGACACAATACTCCAGCTGAGGCCTAACCAGAGCAGAGTAGAGCGGAAGAATGACTTCTCGTGTCTTGCTCACAACACACCTGTTAATACATCCCAGAATCATGTTTGCTTTTTTTGCAACAGCATCACACTGTTGACTCATATTTAGCTTGTGGCCCACTATAACCCCTAGATCCCTTTCTGCCGTACTCCTTCCTAGACAGTCTCTTCCCATTCTGTATGTGTGAAACTGATTTTTCCTTCCTAAGTGGAGCACTTTGCATTTGTCTTTGTTAAACTTCATCCTGTTTACCTCAGCCCATTTCTCCAATTTGTCCAGATCATTTTGAATTATGACCCTGTCCTCCAAAGCAGTTGCAATCCCTCCCAGTTTGGTATCATCCGCAAACTTAATAAGCGTACTTTCTATGCCAATATCTAAGTCGTTGATGAAGATATTGAACAGCGCCGGTCCCAAAAAAGACCCCTGCGGTACCCCACTTGTTATGCCTTTCCAGCAGGATTGGGAACCATTAATAACAACTCTCTGAGTACGGTTATCCAGCCAGTTATACACCCACCTTACAGTAGCCCCATCTAAATTGTATTTGCCTAGTTTATCAATAAGAATATCATGCGAGACCGTATCAAATGCCTTACTAAAGTCTAGGTATACCACATCCACAGCTTCACCCTTATCCACAAGGCTCGTTATCGTATCAAAGAAAGCTATCAGATTGGTTTGACATGATTTGTTCTTCACAAATCCATGCTGGCTGTTCCCTATCACCTTACCACCTTCCAAGTGTTTGCAGATGATTTCCTTAATTACTTGCTCCATTATCTTCCCTGGCACAGAAGTTAAACTAACTGGTCTGTAGTTTCCTGGGTTGTTTTTATTTCCCTTTTTATAGATGGGCACTATATTTGCCCTTTTCCAGTCTTCTGAAATCTCTCCCGTCTCCCATGATTTTCCAAATATAATAGCTAGAGGCTCAGATACCTCCTCTATTAGCTCCTTGAGTATTCTAGGATGCATTTCATCAGGCCCTGGTGACTTGCAGGCATCTAACTTTTCTAAGTGATTTTTAACTTGTTCTTTTTTTATTTTATCTGCTAAACCTACCCCCTTCCCATTAGCATTCACTATGTTAGGCATTCCTTCAGACTTCTCGGTGAAGACCGAAACAAAGAAGTCATTAAGCATCTCTGCCATTTCCAAGTTTCCCTTTATTCCCGTAGCTAGTTTGAGCTCATTTTGTGCCTTTGCCTTTCTAATCTTGCCCCTGCATTCCTGTGTTGTTTGCCTATATTCATCCTTTGTAATCTGTCCCAGTTTCCATTTTTTATATGACTCCTTTTTATTTTTTAGATCATGCAAGATCTCATGGTTAAGCCAAGGTGGTCTTTTGCCACATTTTCTATCTTTCCTAACCAGCGGAATAGCTTGCTTTTGGGCTCTTAATAGTGTCCCTTTGAAAAACTGCCAACTCTCCTCAGTTGTTTTCCCCCTCAGTCTTGATTCCCATGGGACCTTACCTATCAGTTCTCTGAGCTTACCAAAATCTGCCTTCCTGAAATCCAGTGTCTCTATTTTGCTTTTCTCCCTTCTACCCTTCCTTAGAATTGCAAACTCTATGATTTCATGATCACTTTCACCCAGGCTGCCTTCTACTTTCAAATTCTCAACGAGTTCCTCCCTATTTGTTAAAATCAAGTCTAGAACAGCTTCCCCCCTAGTAGCTTTTTCAACCTTCTGAAATAAAAAGTTGTCTCCAATGCAGTCCAGGAATTTGTTGGATAGTCTGTGCCCCGCTGCGTTATTTTCCCAACATATATCCGGATAGTTGAAGTCCCCCATCACCACCAAATCTTGGGCTTTGGATGATTTTGTTAGTTGCTTAAAAAAAGCCTCATCCACCTCTTCCACCTGGTTAGGTGGCCTGTAGTAGACTCCTAGCATGACATCTCCCTTGTTTTTTACCCCTTTTAGCCTAACCCAGAGACTCTCAACACTTCCGTCTCCTATGTCCATCTCTACCTCAGTCCAAGTGTGTACATTTTTAATATATAAGGCAACACCTCCTCCCTTTTTCCCCTATCTATCCTTCCTGAGCAAGCTGTACCCATCCACATCAACATTCCAATCATGTGTATTATCCCACCAAGTTTCAGTGATGCCAACAATGTCATAGTTGTATTTATTTATTAGCACTTCCAGTTCTTCCTGCTTATTGCCCATACTTCTCGCATTTGTATATAGGCATCTAAGATACTGGTTTGATCTTTCCTCCCAGTTTTGTCCTGACCCTCCTTTCTCTCTGACAAGATAACGGGGGCCTGCAGTTGGTGCCGTCAAGGGAGGAGGAATACAGGTGCAGTTGCCCTGAACTGTGACACCTAGCTCTCCCTTCTCACTCTCGTCCTAGTCACCCACCCTCATCCCTCCCCACTTCAGTCTAGGGCACTACACTACAAACTTTTGTCAACGCAAGTTACATTGGCATAAAGCCACCACGGTTAGTATATCGCTTATGTGCATGCACGCTTGACAACTTACATTGGCGCTGCACATACTCACCAGGATTGTTGTGTCGTTGTATAGCACAGTGAACCATCATGGGAAGTATCCCAGTGTGCAACCTGCGCACTGTCTTTTGGGAAATTTTGGCAATACATGAATTGAGAAATGCGTTGTGCAGGGATGACTGGGAGCAAGGGGTCAACTTCCCATCATGCAACTTTCTCCACCCCATAATGGCATCTCTATCCCACTGATTTCATGCCTATTTTGAAAATTCCATGAACCATGCAGGAAATGACAAGGGAATTGCTCAGTGGCATGAAACTGAGTATAGGGCAATGGCACTGAATACTGGCACCATTTTTCACAGGCAGCTGATATCCCACTCCCAAGATTAACAAAGGCAGAGAGACCATAACTGCTGCTGGCATCTCAAAGCCACCTGGGCCCATATGCTGGTATTCTGCATACTGCAATGGTGCCTGCTGAAGTTATCACTGATTGGTGTGGGAAAGTATCCTACCACAGAGGAAGAAATAAGGCTGCCATCCTTAGAAAACTTTAGGGGGGGATTGCAGAGTACCTCCATGAAAGCGTCATCAAGTTCTCTCAGGAGGATTCAAGGAATCTCTCTGTGTACATAAACTAACTGCTCCACATGAACCCCTCTCCTAACTGTACAGGGGAATGAAAAGCAGATAACTGCACCTCTCTGTGGTACTGCTAGCTCTCCTAGTATAAGTAAATTAAAAAAAATCACTAGCTGTATCCTACTAAGTTGGTAGGCACCATCACTGTAATGGGAAATTAATTTGCACTCTTACCTGAGGTTCGTTCCCCTGCATCGGGCTTGTCTGTGCTCCACTGCTGCCACTGACTGGTCTATGATGGAGTCCTGACTTGTGGCATAGCCGGACCCCCGGATCTGTGACAGGAGCTCTTGGGAGGCATCCGGGGTTGGGTGCAGGGTCTCCACCAAGCATGGCATGCAGCTTTTTGTAAAAGCAACAGGTCTGTGGTTTGGCACCTGATCAACTGATAGCCTCCCTGACCTTTGGATATGCCTGCTGCAGTTCCTTTGTTTTAACAGTGCACTGCTGCTGATCCCGGTCATGACCATTCATCCCCCATACAATCTGTTCATAGATGTCCAACTTTCTATGGCTGGTCTGTACCTGTGCTTGCACAGCCTCTTCTCCCCACTGACTCAGGAGATCCAATATCTCCTGTTTACTGGAAGACGCAGCATGTCAGGAGCGTGTAGTCTACCATCTTAGCAGATGTTGCAGACTGAAGGGTAACTAATGCAGTTGAACTCTCCCATGCAATGCTTTCTCCCAGGATGAAAAGCTGTGAAAGGAAAGCAGTTTGGATTATAATCCTTAGCCATAATACTTTCATTTTGGCTATTATGCCAGAATAAACAGACTGTTACTACAACTGCATCAACGTGACTGCAGTTCTGGCCAACACCCTACTCCAACTGCATGGATGTGGGAGAAGTTTAAAAAATAAGAGAGAAAGGAAAGAAAAACAGGGAGAGGCAGAAAAGGAATCTCAAGGCAGGGAGATGTGAAGAAAACTGGCAGGACAGGTTCAAAGGTGTTATCAGTTACTGGATGTCTTACAGAATGGTCATCTTGTGGTAACCTGTACTGCCATCTTCTAGCCTAACCTAGATGTATGTACATTTTGAACTCTTGAGTGTGTAAACAAACAAGGTTCTGGAAAATCCACCAGAGTGAGTTCACAGCCAGTTATCCAAGTTTGTAGTTCACACAAACCTAAAAAACCTAGACAAAATCATGGAGCATTGCAGCAAACATTGCCAAAGTTGACAGCTTCACAGGACCCCATCTTATGCTAGAAGTCCTTTCCCTATTCCCCCCACTCATTTTTGCAGTCCTGAAGGGCTCTTTATCTCACCTCCTCCCCTTAATGTTTTGATGGATAGCCAGTTGACTTGCTCCCCAATTTGGCATCTAAGGCAGGCAAGCAAACAAGCTAGCAAACAGGCTAGCTGCTGCTCACAGTCCACAGGAAGGATCTTCAGGGCAATAAGGTGTGAGCAGACCAGGAAATTCTCGTCTGCTATCACTGCTGCCTCCTAACATCCTTTACCTCAAATTACACTTCAGTCACAGGTGGATATTTTCATTACTGCATTGTTATCTGGCGTTTCTCAGGCTTCAGACTGAAGTCAGGGGTACTGACAGAAGTAGCCAAAGGGCCAGAGCATTTCCTGGTTCCACTTCAGCTAACTGAGCAGATGAGGGGGAAGTCTACTCTTCTGAATACCTTGTCCAAATTGTAGAGTAACAGAATTTCCTGGCAGCCCACCCAAAGATACTGAATAGGATGGGCTACCAGCTGACAACCCCAAAGCTCCTAATATTGTCCAGCTAATCACTACCAAAAAACTTTTGAGAATGAAATAGTAGATACTATTAGATCAGGCCCCAGAAGAGTGAAAAAGGCAAATGTGGGTGTCTGGCGCAGGATTACAATTAGAGTGTATGAAGAACACAGCCAGCAGGGAAATTGGGTTCTGCTCATGTCAACCTGGAAGAGATTAATTTTGGGAATGAAACCTGAAATATGACTTGGGATTTTGGCCCCAAACATTCACACAGCTTAATAAAAACCTTTGAAATATATTTAAATGAACTGCACAACACCAATACATTACCAATTTTTCCAAGCATTTCTTTCCTGCAGAAGACCACTCTGTATTATAAGCAAGATGTCAGTGAAAAATAAAACAAATCGTATTGCAAATCCAAGGAGATGCATACTTTACAGAGAAAAATTACTTCTTTAGAGATGCTTATAATCAGCTGAGCACCATTATCCAACAGTTCTCTCAAACATTAATCAAACCACACCGCTTGTTTGCTTCAAACTTTTTGTTTCATGTTGGTTTGGTTCTTTTTTTCCTTTTGCTTTGTGTAGGAGTATTGCATTTTCCTTAGCTATATATAAATGAACGTTGACTCCGTGTTATGTTTAACTTGATAGTTACATCCCCAGAAAACCTGCAGACACCCCCTGTTTGAAACAATTGTACTTGATTCTTCCCAGTCCACATTTTGTAAAGAATTTGAACTTTAGAGGAAAATGTATTTAAGGAGAAATTGCCCTTTAGAATGTTCAAAATACCCGCTCAGTCAACAGTGCAAAGATAATACTACTTCTTACCTAATCACATATTGTAGCAAATGGGAATGTTTTAATCATGTAATAGTGACTCACTCTTTCTCTAAATGGACTTTTAAAAGCTTTTATGTCCATTTATTTTTCTTTGCTACTACAGGAGAATTGCACTTCTAGGTTACATCTGCATACTTTACGTTTTTTCTGAGTCATTACCCACTGCAAAGTCAGCCATTATGAGTACCTGTAAAGCTATTAAATAAGGTATATGTAATAAATAAAAACCAAAAGTCTTGTGTTTTCAGTATTTGTTTACTATTCTCCCTGTTTTACTCAGTAGCACTTTAAGAGCTACAGCTTTGAATGCATTGCAACCTCATGAATTTTGGTGGCATGCATGTTCTTCAGGAGGAATACCCTGGCAATTAGTATTAATTAAGTTTTAGTTAATGGAGACTTTTGAACATGACCAGCTGTTTGAAAGCTACATAAGCATTCTCCAGATTACTATCCTGCTGATGTACAGCTTGTAAAATGATTTACAGTTTAAAATTTCATTATTATTGATTGCTACACAACTTTTGCAGAGCACAGGGTGTCCTGCTACCTCACAAGCTTTCCTATTCTGAGTCAGGAAAATTAGTTTTTAATAGCATTCTTTGTCCTCATCTCAATTTCACACAAAGGCAACAACAACAAAATGAATTTTTGTCAAGCTAAACTCCCAAGGCTCCCTTTACCAAATAGAAAAATCTGAAATGCATGTTACTCTTGCTATTTTTATATTTATAATTCATTTCATCAAACTCTCTCTCATGTACCCATAAAGGGACTCAGACAACAAAAAGAGCCTGAGTAAATACAGAAGTTGTTTTTCATTTTATCCCTGGAACAACCCTGCTTCCAAATATAAAATTTCAGTTATTAAAATCAACATAATGAGCTATAGCCTTTCAAACATAGGAAGTCAGATTAAGCTCTACCAGTGACTCAGCAGCACTTGTATAGTAAACTATTTACTTTTACAACAGCCTTATAAAACTTGCTTTCTTTTGGCCAGTTCGCACATGCATGACAGAAGGCCATGGTATATGGGCTGAG
This sequence comes from Trachemys scripta elegans, assembly GCF_013100865.1. NCBI lineage: Eukaryota > Metazoa > Chordata > Testudines > Emydidae > Trachemys > Trachemys scripta. The sequence goes on along the minus strand of NC_048310.1, from coordinate 20,340,416 downwards.
AAAATGGTGAATTCTCTGTAAATTGAAATCTTTAAACCATGATTTGCGGACTTCAGTAACTCAGCCAGAGGTTAGGAGTCCATTTCAGGAGTTGGGTGGGTGAGATTCTTTGGCCTGCAATGTGCAGGAGGTCAGACTAGATGATTATGATGGTCCCTTCTGACCTTAAAATCTATGAGTCTGCCAGCTAGGTCAGCTCTTTATGGTCAAAGGAATTGCATAAGGAACTCAGATTTTGATTGTGCCCTGTTGGAGGTCATTTCCATCTATAGCACAAAACTAAGAGGCCAAACAAACCTATCCAAGGGGAAGACTAACATCCCAAGCCAACCAAGTTATAGCTAAGTGAAAACTACATTTTATTAGCGCACCATCTGCAGCACTGAAAGGGCTCTGCTAAATGTGAGAAATACGTTTTACCTTAAACCATTGCTGAATGGAGCTACCAGCAACCACAAATTTGAACCCAGTGCACTATACCACTTGAGGTATCCACGTAGATATATGTATGTACCCAGTCCCCCAAAATAGACATACCTTTACAGACAATGCGCCACGTCCCAGATGTATTACAATACTATTATTTATGTGTATTACAATAGCGTCTAAAGCCCCAACTGAGATCAGGGCCCACTGTGCTAGGCAGTATATCAGAGATCGGCAACCTTTCAGAAGTGGTGTGCCAAGTCTTCATTTATTCACTCTAATTTAAGGTTTCATGTGCCATTTTAATGTTTTTAGAAGGTCTCTTTCTATAAGTCTATAATATATAACTAAACTATTGTTGTATGTAAAGTAAATAAGGTTTTTAAAATGTTTAAGAAGCTTCATTTAAAATTAAATTAAAATGCAGAGCCCAGTGGCCAGGACCCAGGCAGTGTGAGTGCCACTGAAAATCAGCTTGTGTGCTGCCTTCAGCACGCATGCCATAGGTTGCCTACCCCTGCACTATAGAGACACACAGTAAGAGAAAAACCCTGCCCCAAAGAGTTTAGAATCTAAATAGCTAAGACAACGTGTGGGAGAAAAGAAGTATTGTTATTCCCATTTTACAGACAGGATACAAAAAAAATAAAATGCCTCAATTCCCCACTTATAAAATAGGAAAAGTTTAGCTGAGGTCACACAGGAGGTCTGTGGCAGAACTAAGAATTTAATTCCGATCTCCTGAGTCCCACTCCAGTGCCGTAGCTCTCAAAATAATACAGGTACAAACTTAAACAAGTAGTGCTGTTGACTTTGATTGAGCCATTTGTTTAAGATGATCAGAACCAGGTCAGAACATGATCATTTGCACTGCAGGTGTCATTATGACACCAGGTGTCCCTTATCTATGGACAGAGTTAGAGTAATAAGTCCAATGAAAAACAAGATGTCAGTCCAGTGAAATTAAAAGTGGTATGTACCCACTGACTATAGCCTGGCAGCGGTTCAGGTTCAGTGTCTGAAGCGTGGGAATTAGAATTACATGAGGAGAAGAAAACTAGATGTGCTTTGTTATGGAAGTTGCTGAAATAGATTTAAAAAAAAAAAATACAGTGTGGAGCTCAGTAGCAATGCATTCCTATCCTGTGCTCACACAGCAGCCCCTCTCTGCTCGTACTGTTGTTTAAATTTAATTGGAATACACAGCACTTTTGTAACATTTATATCATGGCAAACATTTAAGAAAAGCAGAAAGGCCCTGTTAGCTCAGCACGTTTATTTCTGATCACTGAACCCAAGTGGAAATACAAGCAACAGAATCTTTTCTTTACTGCTTGTTTCAGTCGGTAATTCCGGAGGCAATAGGATTCCCTCATTCCTTTGCTTGCAGAGGAGTATAAAAACAAGCCAAGATTGGCTAACCCAGGGGATGGTAATGGGATATGGAGCCTTTCATCTATAGGTCATTGGTTTGATTCCAGCACAGGTCTGTAGTAACCAAAAGTCATTACCATCAGATAGAGGTTCAGTGGTCTCAGTGAAATTATTTGAGTGGTTTCACTCTCATTCCTAGTGCAAGTCTCTGCAATACAAAAGCACCATGGCAATTAGCTCACTTTGGGTAGTCAGCCATCAAGTGGTAAGATCTCCTTTCTATTCCTGTGAATGCCCAGAAAAAGAATGTTGGTACTAGAAGATCTGTAATACTAAGCAATTTTCATTGGTCTAGGAACATTTATCACAACACTGGATACTCTGTTTTGGTTCTGACCCTCATTTTGGTTTCAATTATTTACAGTCACCTTGTATTTTGTTTTTGCATTGCCTTGCCTGTTTTCCCTTTCACTGTGTTGTAGACAGAGACTTACATAGAAAATGAATAGTTTTTAAAACCCACACAAATATTTGATGACATTTTAGACCTCAGGCAAAGGGTTCCTAGTATCCCAAATAAACTATGGTATTTCAAAACAGCCAGGAGAGACAGTCAGGGAGACCCCATAAATACTGGATAGACCTCAGCAAAGGTTAGAACTTGTTAATGTTTGGTGCTTTATAATATAGTGGGGGAGGAGAGTGATTGTCCTCCTCTGTCAATCCTGAGACAAGAAGCCAGGTGCCCCCGGCCTGAAAGGCTGCACCCCAGATCTCCAGTTGGACACAGCGAAGTGGGGGAGGAGAATTCCAGTCCCAGGAAACAAGAGGTTTTCCCTTAATCTGTTACTTTTAAAAAAGCTGTTCACCAAAATTCAGCTGCCTGTAGGACCCAGAGAGCTGTTTTAACATCACACTGTAATGCTGTTTTAGGACAACACTGAAATATCATATGCAACTGAAACTGCAGGAGAAATTGAGGTAACCAGAATATAATTACCCAAAGTGAAATTCAGCTGGCAGCCAGACACCAATGTTATCATTCCTATTTCATCAGAAAACTCCTACAGGAGATCTGATTTTCAGAAGTTCTGAGCACCCACAACTCCATTTAGAGTTAGTGACAGCTAAGGGTGATCAGTAGAGTGGGTCAGAAAATTGGGAAGGATAGAGTCGGAAAATTTCAAAGTTTCGGCACAAAAACCAAAACCTAAAAATTTTTGGTTAAAAACTTTCAACTGAAAAGTCAAAATTCTTTGGAAATGTTGCCATAGTGCCTCATGGGAGTTGTAGATCAGGCATCTCATGCCCCTACTCTCCTATATGGGCCAGGCTCCCTGGCTGGAGTGTATCTCCTATAATGCACCAGAGTCTCCCCTCTTGTTGAGTCACTGTGGTGCATCATGGGAGTGTCTGGCCAAAATAAATCATGGGGAGATTTAGTCCAGCTGGGGAACCCAGCTCAGAGAAGATTGGGGGCATAAGGTACCTGAACTATTGCTCCCATGAGGAAATGCAACAGTATTTCAAATCAAAATTTTTGGGATTTGAGCCATTCAGGTTTTTGACAAAAAGTCAACATTTCCCAAGAGAATCAGAAACTTTTCGTGAAAAATTCTGTCTTCTCAAAAACAGTTTGGAGAGAAAATTTCAGCCAAACCTAGTATTCAGCAATGTTGATAATTGGGCCCTTAATTGCCACAAGTGGCATATATGCATGTTCCTGCCCTAGACCATCTGATTCCTCTTCATTGGTGTATAAGATATCATCATCACTGGTGCCTTTTGCAAATCTTGGAGGTGTGTGTGGGGAGAAGTGTTTGTTTTTTTTACTAGTAATACATTGTATTTTAAATTAAATGGTAATACACTATGTGTATGCATTTAGGAATAACTTTAACCAAACAGCAGTTTATCCTCCACCTCTGAGATCAAACAGGCTGGAACTGGATAGGTGGTGGTAATAGGGCTACACTGAGTAAGCCCACCCCATTCAGAAAAGTGAGTACCAAACACAAGGGTTTTGTCAAGACATGCAAGTGGTGATTTGTGCACACAATGGCCACAATTGTCCAACCAATCACTGTCATGGTGCAAACAATTTGAAGCACCTCGGTGCACCTAATTTTATAAAAATTTAGCACAATATTTCTATTTGAAACTTGCTACTTTTTAGAGTGAATACTAAGACATGGAAAGTGACTAATGTATTTATTTATGTAGAGGTTTATATATACCACATTATATCCCCATCCCAGAAAACTGGTGACAGTACTGGAGGTTCCCTATTCAAACTAGTCTTGCAAAATCTATTTTGACATTTTTAAAAATGAATGCTTTTTCTGTTAAGAGAAGCAACTAACCACCCGTCAACAAGCAAAGTAGCCTGGAAAGCAAACTCCAGGAGTGAGTTCAGATGTTGTTACATTTTGTGTTCCAGTTTAGTGTTCCTGCTTTTGCCCTTTACACCACTTAGGTGGAAGTGTCACACTGAGTGCCATGGAACAATTCACAGTGCATCAGTTACAGAGACACCTCTGCTAAATAAATTTGTGCTGATCCACTGTGAAAATTCTGTGTTCAATAGCTCTCAGCATATCTCATTTCCTTCCATATCTGGAGTGGCTTAACACTAACAGTTAGCAAGCTCAGCTGTAGAATAAAGCATGCAAGGGCACTTTGAAATCCATGTGTGGAAGCAATGTACAAATTCACAGTATTATGATAAAAATCACTTTGGGGTTTAAGTGCTACTAATAATTACAGGATTGTAGAGAGCTTGTTTAATAAGCTAGAAGGAAAGTATTGTCTGTGACAACAAAGATACAAGACTAATTTTGAACCCTGGCATTTTTCACATTACAGTGAAGTGCCAACTAGCCGCAGGTATATAACTTGTACAGACAGTGAGAATGTGCGCCACATGTGTGATAACATATCTGAATCCGAGACTCATGCTCCAGGATGCATCCACTTGTGCATCCAAGCAAGTAAATGGTTTTTCCCTTTTAAAGGATAGGAATCAGAAAAAGCTGAGTAGATGGTAGGAAGTGGTACAAAGGAAAGTCCTGAGATTTCTAGGAGATATGAGAGATATTCTATTATAGTAGATTGGGACTTTTTTAAAAGGTTAGGTAGTTTCACTGTTCTGTCTTTTGACCCCATTACAATTAATGGCCCATTTATTTTAATGTTTTTGTTTCTTTTTGACATACTAGCCTGCTGCATAAAGTAGTTTGACCTACAATACTTGGCTTAGTGGCAGGGGGTCTCTCATATAATCAGTACCCTTCATGTGCAGATAGACGTGCAGTTTACCAGTCTGAGAAGCCAGTTTAAAACATCTAGGGTGAAATCCTGGCCCCACTCAACTCAATGGCAAGACCACCATTGACTTCAAAAGAGACAGGATTTCACCCCTCCAGCCAACCATACTCCTAGTGTTGAGTCCTATGTAATGAGGAAACCAATAGAGTTCTACAGCAATTTCATAGAAATTACTGTAGAAACCTCTAGCATTTCCTTTTTTGACCCATCCTATTTTTCTATAGCAGGGATATTGATTCTCTACTGAAGTCTATAGGATGGTTCTAAAAACTACTAGAAGACTATTGACTTGGATGCAGGAGAATTAAGCACAGACACAAGACTATAAGTAGAAGCTGCTACTTCATTAACTTAAATAAACAGCTTAACCAAATAAACAGCATCCACACATCTACCCGGCAGTTGCTTTTCCAAGTGTCCCACAAAAAAAGGGGGTAGGGGTATCTTAGCAGTCCCTCTAGAACTAAAGGGATATAACCCCATCCACCAACCCCGCTGTCATCCTGATACCCATATCTCACATGAGGCCTAAGGGACGAGGTAAGTGTCTCAAGTTGTGCAAGACACTGAATCTACATCCCTGCCCTAAAATAGAGGCCCAAATCCAGTGCTTTTCTGGCTCACTCGCTCTTTGAATTAAATGGTCCCTAAACTGCTCCCTGCTAACTTGCAGTCTGCACTGAACTATACTGCCAAAAATTGCAAAAGATTATCACCCCCCACCCCAAGACAGAGCTACTGAAGCAGTAGGAAGAGAGAAGAGTAAGAACTTTTACTGTCATTGCCAGGTCTATCTCATGGAACCATTACTTCTAGACCCACACTGCACTCAAACAAGTCCCCAGCACATTGGGAGATCCAGCAGCCCCTCCCATCAAGATGATATAGATTGAGTGGATAGAGTAAAAAAGGTGTGCCAAAAATGGCAGCCCATGCCCAGGATGAGACATAGGTAACCACAAGGGGTCGGGAGATCGATTAAGAACTCCATACCCTCCTCCAAAAAGCCAATAAAAGTTTGTGGAGGGGGAAGCACCACACCTGGCCTTATCCATTCTCATAAACCTCTTACATTCACACACAACCATGGAACACTCAGGAGCCTTATGGGGGAAGGGAAGGATGCTCAATGCTCAGCAAGGGGCTAAGGGACTCTCCCCTAACCCCTGCCCTATCCAGCCCAAACCTCTCACGTTATGGGAGGGATATTTCCTATTAATTTATATAGGACTTTTTTTAAAAGGTTAGATTCAGATCCCAAACTGGGACAACCCAGGCTTAGAATCATAGAAATGTAGGGCTGGAACCAAGTTATCAAATCCAGCCCCCTGGGCTGAAGCAGGACCAAGTGAACCTTGACCATTCCTGGCTGTCCAACTTGTTCTTAAAAACAATCTTAATCCAATGATGGGAATTCAACCACCTCCCTTGGAAATCTATTCCAGATCTTAACTACATTTATAGTTAGAAAGTTTTTTCTAATATCTAACCTAAAGCTCCCTTGCCACAGATTATGCCCCTACCTCCAACGGACATGGAGAACAATTGATCCCCATCCTCTTTATAACAGCCCTTAACATATTTGAAGACTCTTATCAGGTCCCTCTTCAATCTTTTTTTCTCAAGACTAATCATCGCTTTTTTAAACCTTTTATCATTTTTGTTGCTCTCCTCTGGATTCTCTCCAATTTGTCCACATCTTTCTTGAAGTGTGGCACCAAGAACTGGACCAAATACTCCAACTGAGGCCTCACCAGTGCCAAGTAAAGAGGGACATTTACCTCCACTGTCTTACATGCAACACTCCTGTTAATACACTAAAAATTATTAGTCTTTATCACAACTACATCACATTGTTCACTCATTCAAGCTGTGATTCACCATAACCCCCAGATCCTTTTCAGCAGTACTACCACGTAGCCAGTTATTTCTCATTTTATAATTGTTCATTTGATTATTCCTTCCTAATCGTAGTAGTCTGCACTTATTGAATATTATCCTGTCGACTTCAGACCAATTCTCGAATTTGTCAAGGTCATTTTGAAAGGTCACTAATCCTTTCCTCCAAAGTGCTGGCAACCCCTCCCTCTTACTGTCGTCTGCTTCACTCCATTATCTAAGTCATTTATGAAAATGACTAGTACTGGACCCAGCAATGACGCCTATAGAATCCACCAGTTATACCCTCCCAGTTTGACAACTGCTCTTTGAGTATGGTCTTTCAACCAGTTGTGCACCCACCTTACATTAATTTCATCTAGATCACATTTCCCTAGTTTGCTTATGAGAATGTCATGTGGGACTTTGTCAAAAGCCTTACTAAAATCAAGATATATTACGTCTATTGTTTCTCCCCATCTACTAGGCCACTAGCCCTGTCAAAGAAAGAAATTAGGCTGGTTTGGCATAATTTGTTCTTGATAAATCCATGCTTCCTTATATCTTTATTATCCTCTAGGTGCTTACAAATTGATTGCTTAATAATCTGTTCCAGTATCTTTCCAGGTATTGAAGTTAGGCTGACTAGTCTATAATTCCATGGGTCCTCTTTGTTCCCCTTTTTAAAGATAAGTACCCTGTTTGCCCTTCTCCAGTCCTTAGGGACGTCACCTATCCTCCATGTCTATCCATCAAAAGTAGCTTAATTCAATTTTATGCATGTCCTCTGTCTGTCTGATCTTCATTTTCACTTTACATATACTGTTTTTATGATTTTCTATATTAAAAAGAACAAGGCCTGTGCATTTCTATGCATGTTAGCAAATAAATTACAATCTTCTGGATGTATGCAATATGTACTGAATGTGGAATAGTGTACCCTAGGTACTCTTTATTTTAGAGTAACAAATGCTTGCTATTCTGACACCTGACAGACAATTAGCATACTCTTAGCTCATTGCAGCATCATGATTTTGTGGGTGGTAAGGCTACAGTATGTTGCCCTCATGCACAAACATACATGACCAGTTTTCCACTAATTATATTAGCATAGCCAAAAGGTAGGGATAACATCATTCCTGTTGTCCTGTAAAATATTGCATCATCATTTATATGCAGACAGCTGGCACATGGATGTTAGCTAGATGCATACAAAATTCAAGTAATCACTTCAAGCCCTCTCAGGGACACAAGTATGCATAAGTGAAATTTCTGAAATGAAATTGTTTTAATACAGCATCCCTAGGTTTTTATGATCCTTGATCTTTTGTCAAGCTGAATGCATGAAGAAGTAAAATCAAAGCATGGTATAAATGCCAAGGTTATAAGGAATTAATTACATGAAACCATATCTCTTTTAGCTCTGATTCGTGCTGCAAGTCAGGGACATCATACAAAACAACAGAAAAGAGGGAGAATTGGAAAGCTGCAAAAATAATTTATTTGGGGAGGAAAATAATAAAAAAATATTTAACTATGATATCTTTGTAAAGTTACACACCTACTAGTCTGAGCAAGGCTCAGAAGCCAAGAATCCTGGATTCTATTCCTTCTACCACTGATTTGCTGTCTTGTATTCAGCAAGTTCTCTTCTTTGCCTCAGTTACCTCTCTTTGTAATGAGGATAATACCCAGCTAGCAGAGATGTCATGCAGATTGATTAGCACTTTTGAAACTGAAAAGTGCCTATTAGTTGAGAGTATAGATGAAGGGAATTCCTCGTTAGTATCCTTTCATCATGTTCACTGGCCACAAATTAAATTTACCAGATAGCTGCAACAGTTTGAGAGAATGTGTTTAGTTCTAAAGATTCCCTCATAATTTCACCCATTGGGAATCCATTCTTCATTTTCTGAGACACAAAAAAGTGCTTTTGTAGAGCAGAAGAAGAATGGGAAGAGCTACATCCATACATAAGAATCTTATTCTAGCCGCTTGGCCCTATTTTACAGCACTGCCATTGCACGGGGCAGATACCTTTGGCAGGCGTCTGAGGCAGGAAACTGCCTTTAAGTTCTTTAGTTAATATTTGGCACCCTGTTGCAATATGCCAATTTCCTGAAATGGTTAAGAACTCAGTGCAGAATGCCCCCTTACCGTCACATCAAAATAGGCTTACCATGCCAAACTTAATTTTCAGTCATATCCTTCACAGTGCTTGGGAAGTCATGGAAATATGTGACACTGTAGTTGCCTCCTAGCACTGTTGATCAGCTCTGTGGAATTGCAAGGCAAAGTCTGAGCCAAGAGCACAAATGTGGCTATGCGGCATATAAACACTAACTGGATGGTATGGAGACCAGAGTTAAGATTATTTTTAGAAGCCTTAATACCTCATTCTCAGTGAAATTCCACAGGGCATTGCTGAAAAAAAGAACAAAGTAAAATTAGACTCTAACTGGAGTCATTATTTCCTTTTTCAAATAAGCATATTTTTGCATTCTCCAGGGCAGCAGAGAGCAACCAACAGCTAATGCTAAATTTCTTATAAGAGTGTGATCAATAATTGAGCTGTAACTGTGATACGGTTTATACAGTGGGCTGGCTTAAAACTTGTTATTTGGTTATCTAAGGCAATTGACAATAGCTCATTATTTGCAGTATTCCCTATACGTCTACAGAATACTGAGATAGATAATTCTGTAGATAAAGCTACTGTGACATTTTTATGCATGACCACTCTACTTTTACATAAATCAACTTCTATATCGAATTATATATTTATCAATTAATCTTTTTGATCAGTTTCTCTCTTTAAAAATGTAGTGTAAAAATGGGCCCTGTGATACAAAGGCCTATTATCAGGAAACTAAAGTACCCCTTTGAGTTCTTCTCACTCATATGAATTATTGTTTATTTACCTCTTCCATTCGGTTTAATATGTATTTGGGAGCATAAAAGTAGCATTTAAATGATGTCTCTCAGGTACAATTCTCTTCTCCTTGTTAATTGCAGAAAACAGATTTGCTCAATATCAGAAACTGAAATAAGATCATGACATTCGGGGGATGGGGGGCTTTTTATGGTTTGTGAAACCTTCATTAAACTTTCCGAAGACAGGGCCTTCAGTGGCTTGGGGAAAAGCAAAATCTTCACAGTGCTACTAGGGAACATCACCTGTAATTTATTCACTTTGAATGCTTTTTATGGTGCAGTTCAAGACAGATGCATGACATGATTCCAACATCCACAAACCTGAGGCATGAAGTAATTGAATCCATAACCAGAAGCTGGTAAATGGGTAGTCTTATGAGTTATGCTGTGTTACATGGAGAACAGCTTGCTTCACAATCATTATTTTGCAGTAGTGCAGAAATCATGTAATGAGGACTCCATGCTGTTAGGATTCTAACCCTTGATTGTTGGAACATTTCTGTCACATTAAAAAAATGACATATTGCCAGAAGACAGACAGAAAAGCTTGGCAGAGAGTAAAGCTACAGTTTACTTGCAATTTTCCTGCAAGTAAGTGGCTCACTAATAAGACTGTTAATAAGTTGCGTTCTGCTATATAAGAGTAATGTAACAAAACACTTTGTTGCCAAAGGGCACTGTTACCATATTATTCTCTGAGCCAGAGACAATTCCTACATTATTGCAAAATGTTAAAAATTTGCAGTTATTTGAATCAAAATATGGTCTTTAAAGTAGAAAAGGCAAAAGTTAAATGAAGATTCCAAGATATTGATTTCTCAGTTATACTTGAGGTGAGCACATTAAGGAAACAAACATCAAAATTCAACACTGCTTTATTTAAAATCATGTACTGATGAAATGTAGTTCTCTGCAAGATGCTGCTCTAATTTCCATTCAAGCTACCACCAATCATTGCATTCATTAGATCAGAGGACTTGATTCTCTGTTTTTGATCATGCACTTGTACTTCAAGAATTGTTTAAGACTATTCTCACACACACTTTTTTTTTGGTTAAGAAAAACAAGCTTCATATTCTCTGAAATGTGTGTGTGTGTCTCTCTCTCTCTCTTTCACACACACACATCGCCCCCAACAATTTCAGAATCTATATAAAAAAACTTCAAAAGCTTGACTGACGATTTTGACTTTCACAGTTGGAAGTATATTTTATTCTGCTACTACACAGCATTTCTCAACAGTTCACTTTGTGTGTCCATGTGCCCTTTGGTTTTTAAAGGAAATGTACTGTATCCCATGAAAAAAAGCAAGGGCAGCTCCCTGCTTCTACTAAAAATATCTCCTTTTTTAACACACCAAGTGAAATTAATCAAGTCGACCCCGCTTTCTGCTGTGGCCACTGCTAAAGACAGATATATTCATGGCTTTTATTTTAAAATTCCCTAGATGAGATCATTTTAGACAGCTCTCTTTTTGATAGCACACGTGCTAGCAGACAGATAGGTTTGTGAAAATAATTTTTGTACAACACAATTAAACAGGTGTAAATTATCTCCAAGATTTTTAGCCTATTCTCAGTTTATTTTCTTGAGGAAGCAATTCATTTGGGAAGTGATATTGTGGTGCTTAAAAAAAATAACTAATCAGCGATGTACCCTAGGCCACCCTACGAGAACATTGTAACTTTTTAATCATGAATACACCTGCAGTAGATGATAATTAGAGGAAAAGTCACAAAACAATAAACAGGAAGTCTTCTGTACTGAGGTTGGGAGTGAGACGGAAGCAGCTTGCTTTGAAATAATTATTTTACTGAAGAGCAGAAATGGCATAATGAGAATTTCATGCTGGCAGAAGCTGTAACCCTTGATTGTTGGAATACAGCTGTCACATTAAAAATGGCACATTGCCTGTAGATTGGCAGAGTGCAGTAATCATAGATCTCACATCTGTACTACGCTTAGCCAATTAAAAAGACTCTTATTGCAAGGATGGGCCAAGGTTAGTGAAATTATTGAATAATAATAACTGTATCCACATTTTTCAAAGATATACCCAAAACGTATTTTAAATTGTACCACACCTACTGACTAAGTGTATAATAGAGGTCTAGAAAATCATGATTGGTATGGAGAAAGTGCATAGGGGAGTGTTATTTACTCCTTCATGTAATACAGGAACTAGAGGTCATCCAATGAAATGAATAGGCAGCAGGTGTAAAATCAGCTAATGGAGGCACTTCATAAAATGCATGGCCAACCTGTAGAACTTGTTCCCATGGGATGTTGCGAAGACAAAAAGTATAAATGGGGTGAAAAAAGAACTGGGTAAATTCATGGAGGATACTGGCTATAAGCCAAGATGGTCAGGGACACAATGCCATGCTCCGGGTGTCCCTTACATTCCAAGTGCCAAAAGCATCTGGCAGTGGTGACTCTCATACAGGATACTGGGGGCTAGATGAATGATTTGTCTGACCCAGTATGGCTATTCTTATGTTCTTATAACAAAGGAAGAAAAGTCAGACATGAAGGCTACTGCTCTGCCTTTAAAGAAAGGCTGTCACATCTTATAATCAATGCATAGTACCGCACTTACTTTAATTGAAGAGTTCAGTATGACTCTACACGTCATAGAATTAAGATAAAACAATCATTAATGCAAAACAAAGGAGATCACTCTGCACCGAGACCTGATTCAAGTATCCTTATTCAGGAAAACCCTTAAGCATATGTTTCACTTCAGCACTAAAGTTCAAAGCAAAGCACACATTTCAGTGATTTCCTGGGGCCTGTATCTGTGCATGTTAGCCCTGGTCTACACTACGAGTTTAGGTCGAATATAGCAGCGTTAGATCGATTTAACCCTGCACCCATCCACACGACAAAGCCATTTTTGTCAACTTAAAGGGCTCTTAAAATCAATTTCTGTACTCCTCCCCGATGAGGGGATTAGCGCTGAAATCGACCCCTGATGGGTCGAATTTGGAGTAGCATGGACGCAATTCGACGGTATTGGCCTCCGGGAGCTATCCCAGAGTGCTTCATTGTGACAGCTCTGGACAGCATTCTCAACTCAGATGCAATAGCCAGGTAGACAGGAAAAGCCCCGCAAACTTTTGAATTTCATTTCCTGTTTGGCCACCGTGGCAAGCTGATCAGCACAGGTGACCATGCAGAGCTCATCAGCACAGGTGACCATGGAGCCCCAGAATTGCAAAAGAGCTCCAGCATGGACCGAACGGGAGGTACTGGATCTGATCGCTGTATGGGGAGATGAATCCGTGCTAACAGAACTCCGTTCTAAAAGACAAAATGATTAAGCGCAGCCAGACACCAGGGCAGTTAGAAGAGCGCAGCAGGGCGCGCTGTGCATCAGAGAAGCTTTAAAAACCAGTTTCATGACTGGCCAGACTACAGTGTGAAAGTTCTGTTTGTTGCTCCTTGATGAAAACCTGCCCCCTTGGTTCACTCTATTTCCCTGTAAGCCAACCGCCCTCCCCCTCCCCCCTTTGATCTCCACTTGCAGACGCAATAAAGTCATTGTTTCAAATTCATGCATTCTTTATTAAGCCATCACACAAATGGGAGGATAACTGCCAAAGTATCCCGGGAGGGGTGGAGGAGTAGGAGGAAAGCACAGGTGTGGGATAGTTATTGGGGCACCCTCTAGAATGGCATGCAGCTCATCATAGAAGTGGGATGTCTGGGGCTCTTACCCGGAGCGGCTGTTTGCCTCTCTGGTTCTTTGGTAGGCTTGCCTGATATTCCAGGCAGGACTGAATTTCCATTAGATGAAACTTAAAGAAGGGAAAGACCTGGAGTCACTCCCATTTATGTCCAGGTGCCCCTGCCCCACCTCACCAAGGCTGGCCAGGAGCACCCATGTCTGCCCAGGAGCCCCCGACTGACCTCACCGAGGCCGGCCAGGAAGAACCAGGAGACAGCAGCAGACAGTACAATACAGCTGCTAACCATCTTTGCTAACTTGCAAAGGCAAGGAGCTGCTGCTGTGTAGCACTGCAGTACCGGCAGCACCCAGGAGACGTATGGTGACAGTGAGCTGAGCGGGTCCAGGCTTGCCATGGTATGTCATCTGCACAGGTAACCCAGGAAAAAAGACGAGAAACGATTTCATGCCGTTGCTTTCATGGAGGGGGGAGGGCTGACAACATGTACCCAGAACCACCCACAACAATGTTTTTGCCCCATCAGGCATTGGGCGCTCAACCCGGAATTCCAATGGGTGGCAGAGACTGCGGGAACTGTGGGATAGCTACCCACAGTGCAATGCTCCAAAAGTCGACGCTAGCCTCAGAACTGTGGATACACTCCGCCGACTTAATGATCTTCAGTGGGGACACTCACAATCAATTGTATCAAATCAATTTCTAAAAAATTGACTTATATTAAATCGACCTAATTTCGTAGTGTAGACACACCCTTAGAAGGGTGGCCTTCATCCGTACAGTACACTTGTAGTACAGACCAGACTTGTACTACAGATGTGGCTGTACTATACACAGCTACAAACTACAAGTCTGGAAGTTAGGAAACTTGGTGCTGCCAAGAGTTAGAAAGAAAGCAGTACAAATCAAGTCATTTCACAGTGCAACACGAGGGGGTATATTGTCTAGACCAGGGCATGAGTTTGCTTGGAAATCTCCTGAGAGCCACCTTTGAGGATTATACATGACTAATGTTTGGTGATCCCAAATACCCCCATAAGCACAGCTATGCTGACCTTGAATAGATAGCATGTGGTTTTCCTTTCAAATTTGAAGCATCGTTGAGTTTTAAAACTTGGGCAGTTCTCACATTTTGGAGAAAGCTATAGTTATACTTACTAGCCCAAACAGAACCAAACAAACTGTATTAAAATTTTTAATTTAATTTGCTGTATCTACAAAGACTCCATGAAAAATAGTCAGGATCTCAGTAACCAGATTCCATTTATTTGAGACATGCTTAGACACTACCTATGATGTAGAAAATCCTAAATAGGTTAGATTACATTAGGTTACAGGTAGGATCTTGCCACTGCTAGTTAGTGATATTTTTCATTTCACCTATTCTAAAATTCTACAATGTGTTTTCCCAAAGAGGGAAGAAAACTTTACTCCAGAAGTTAAGCATTAGCTTAAAGTAGCAAGGGAATAGTTTCTGGCACAGTCATAAGCAGTATTCAGGGTGAGTTCAACAGCAGGAGAGGTAACTGGAGTCAGTGAAAATTACTGTGGAGATTTTCAGCCGTTAGCAGGGATAGGCACACATTATTATGGATTCACAATGCTTTTGTGAACGGAAGGAGGACATGGATGAAACAAAATGGGAGGAAAACAGGCTGCTAACTAAACTGGAGGCTGCAACATACAGGCAACTTGCTTTGGTCTCTGCCAGATAAGTAAAAGACAACAAAAGACTTACTATAAAGCTCACTAAAGGCTAGATTTACCACAAGCCCTGGGTTAGGGGCAGCATGTGGTTGTGCTGCCCCCAGGAGCAGATCAGACACCAAGTTATGAAGCACACGGTCTCAATAGGAGAAGTAATCCGTGCACAGTATTACCAACTTTGAGTGTTCAAAAATCATGAGACTGGTTTAAAAACCATGAGTTTTAAAATATAAACTTGGGCTCTTTTTATTTGCTTTCTGGATTTTGAGCATGTAGGGTTCACTGTTTTTCAGGCTTTTCTCTGCAACCAGGGATAGAATCTGGCTTTTTTTAAAAAAATAACAACTTAGGATTCTCCCATGACTCCAGAAACGGGGGCTTTAAGAAGAAACTCCAGAAATCACAACACTGTGTGTCAGCACTTTAACTGGTGCAATGTATTTTCCTCTCAGAAGCAGGTCAGCTGGGCATGAAGATGGGTGGAGTCAAGCCACTGCCCACATTCCACCCTTCCCAAACCACTCCCTGCCCACACGCATGGGATGGGAAATAACAGCCCTTTAGAGGCATCTGTCCCACTACTCTGTTGTCCACAATACTAATACCCTCCTGCTCATGTGTGTACCATGGATCATGATTTGATCCTAACATTTCCACTGGATCCTCTTCAGGATCCTGGATTTCACTGCAAGCCGTTGCGCCGAAGTTACAAATGAAGCAGATATGAGGCTTAACTTATAAAAGCAAATCAAAACCTACAGATCTTTTCCATTTGACACACTGCATTAAGGTTCCAAAACTTTCTGAGACACGTCACATTCAATGTTGGTAGCAAATGCACACACTCTGCACACTCAACAGTATTACCTTCCACCAGAGAAAACCAGAAAACAACTAGCTGGCCTGTAAGAAGGAACAGAGGCAGTGAGGCATGTCAATGCCGCTAACAGGGACAGGGGCATTTAAAGGATAATACTTCATTAAATGTGGCGTATCACATATGGATGAAGAGTAAGTACCTCATGTTCTGCAGAAACAAATCCTAGCTGCTGATAATGTGATGGGGTCCCTGACAAAGGACCCTGTTGACTTCAGTGGGCATTGGATAGGGCTCGTACATCTCTACAGATAGATTTTATTGGTCCAGGCCATGTGTTTGTCTGCACATCCATTGCATCTGAAAAGAGGGAATGTGCACACACCACTGTTTATGTGCACACTGTGTGCACAAACTGGATAGCTACATGTGATAATGCAGGGGTCGGCAACATTTGGCACGTGGCTCACCAGGGTAAGCACCCTGGCGGGCCGGGCCAGTTTATTTACCTGCTGATGAGGCAGGTTCGGCCAATCGCGGCCCCCACTGGCCGCGGTTCGCTGTCCTGGGCCAATGGGGGTGGAGGGAAGCCACGGCCAGCACATCCCTCGCCTGCGCCACTTCTCGCCGCCCCCATTGGCCCGGGACTGCAAACCACGGCCAGTGGGGGCCGCGATCAGCTGAACCTGCCGTGTCAGCAGGTAAATAAACTGGCCCGGCCCGCCAGGGTGCTTACACTGGCGAGCTGCGTGCCAAACGTTGCCAACCCCTGCACTAGATACTGCTAGTAATTGTTTCCACCACCAAGTTTCAGCAATTTAATGACAAAGGGAGTGAAGAATATCTCTGAAATGAGCACTGATGCAGGGCTCATGAAAAATGTATTAAATGCAAGCAAACACCTTGGGCCAAATTCTGCCCTGATGTAAGTGGGTGCAACTCCACTGACTTAAAAAAAAACTTAGGACCCAAAATTATCAGCAGGTGTTAAATGACAATTTCATTGAAGTCAATGGAGCTGTGCCAATTTACAGCAGGTGTGGATCTGCCCTTTGACTTTTAACAGATATGCATCCATTTTCACCAGGGCTGGATTTGGCCTATTGAGTGGAATAATGTTCTCCCCATTCCTATGACCTTCACTAGTACATACGTGCTCAAATTCCAGTTACTGGAAATACTGATATATTAAAATGTTTTTTTCTTTCAACAACATGATTTATAGCATTAAATTCTGCATCGTGTACTGCTAAACATAAGAAGTGTGATCAGTCATTAATTCAACATCCTGCTGTAAACAGGGCAGTACGGTGCACAGAGTACAAAGACAATGGTACCTTACAGCCTAAATGCCTACAGCCATTTACTGGGCAGGCTCTCAAACACCCGGAATTTTTAACAGATCTTTAAAATGTGACACACGGGGTAACTGATTAAAAATCGACGTAACCAAATTCTGTTATGCAATTTCTAGTCCTGTTGTTTTATTTATTACTTTTTGCCGAATTGTGAGCAGGGAAAATGTTTCAGAACTATCTGGGCAGCAAGAATGAATGAGGATGGGGAAAAAAAATAAAGACATTTTCAATACTTCATTATTAGGTTTTAGTGAAGAATTTAATAAGTTGAATTTTCCTATTAACACAATTGAGAATTTAATGAGTTTCTTAATTTATTACTTCAGTAAGCTTCTTCAATTTGAATGATAAAACTATAATACAAGCTGCACTCTAATTGCCTGAGTGTCTGAAGATGACAGTATGTTTAAGCTTTCACTTTAGCATCTAATCTAAATAAATTAATAAATAGCACAAAATCTCTGCAGTGATTCTTAGTGATGTAATAGAATGAATAGTTTCTGAGAGAAACAAAATTATATTATTAAAATAATGAAGCTTTATACTTACAGAGTACCTTTCAACAGAGGATCTCAAAGCACTTTGCAAATGTTAACTTTCATGACATCCCTGAGAGGTCATTAAGAATAATTATACCCATTTTACAGCTAATTGAAAACAAGGCTCAGCTGAATACCGTCATGAAAATTTAGAGACTGAGCCTGATCATGCAAGGTACTGATTGCTCTCAGCTCTACTGAAGGTTGTTGGGAGTTGAGAACACAAAGCACTTTAGAAGATTAGGCCTTTTACTTGCTGAATGCTTGTCTTCATGACATGGAGCTGTTTCATTCATTCGGCTGAATGACCCTCCATTCAAATCATCTCTTCCTACTCACTACAGCAGAAAGACCTCTTCAGCAGTCCTTGCATCCATTGGGGTTGAATGATTTGGCCAAAATTTCGCCATGCTGGGTCATTGTGGGTTGGCAAGGGCATGACACTGGCCTTGTCTTCACTTAAAAAAACACTCTGCTTTAACCTGAGTTTACGAGGATTGCAACTCATTTTAGTTAAGACAAGACAATGTGTACATCAATTAGCAGATCAAGTTAAAGACGATGGATGAGCCAAGTTTTAACTTAGCCCTGGTCTACGCTATGAGTTTAGGTTGAATTTAGCAGCGTTACATCGATTTAACCCTGCACCCGTCCACACGATGAAGTTGTTTTTTTTTACTTAAAGGGCTCTTAAAATCAATTTCTGTACTCCTCCCCTGATGAAGGGATTAGCGCTGAAATCGACATCGCCGGGTCGAATTTGGGGTAGTGTGGACACAATTCGACGGTATTGGCCTCCAGGAGCTATCCCAAAGTGCTCCATTGTGACAGCTCTGGACAGCACTTTGAACTCAGATGCACTAGCCAGGTACACAGGAAAAGCCCCGGGAACTTTTGAATTTAATTTCCTGTTTGGCCAGCGTGGCAAACTCAGCAGCACTCAGCAGCACAGGTGACCATGCAGTCCCCCCAGAATGTTTCTACGTTCACCCTCTCATCTCCATCCCTGAGGCTATCTCAGATTAGAAGGCAAAAAAAACGCACTCGCGATGACATGTTTTCCGAGCTCATGCAGTCCTCCCAGACTGATAGGGCACAGCGTAATGCATGGAGGCATTCAGTGGCAGAGGCCAGGAAAGAATTGCTGTGTGTGCTTAACTGCAAAAGTATCATGCCTTGCTAGCAATCCTGCCTGAGCCAGGTTGCTGTGTCAGCCTTCGGCGGGGACATGACCATTTTGTGAGCAGGAAGGCCATAGATATAGGCATTGCATTAGGTAACTTCTGTAGCTAGAGAAAACATTCCTGTGCATTCGGCGAAGTCTGTGGCAAAAAAAGAGAAGCCCCATAGTGTAGTGGTTATCACATTCACCTAACACACAAAAGCCCTGTAGTGTAGTGGTGATCATGTTCACCTAACACATTAAATGTCACCAGTTCAAAACCGGGTGGAAATAGGTCACTGTTCCTTTTTCTGACTCCCCTCCTGCATTTTTAGTCTTAGAACAGACCGCGCTGTGAAATTTTAATTTGAATTATATCAATTATGAGTTAAATAATATGGAAGCTCTCTCTCAGTTATAGTCCCGGGTTCCTTACCCTTTCAGCTGCTCTGATAAATTAACCTTTTTGTTAGGGGCAGGGGGACATTTTCATGAAGGCTTTTATAGGGACTAATGCTATCTAGGACTCTGAAATAATCTTAACGTGACCCATAGAGTGCAATCCTTCGTTCTGGATTTGTCATTCCACAAGTTGAACTGCTCCTTACTACTGTCCAGGCTTCATGAAACATGAGAGCAAGGGGCAGGGTGGGGTAGGTGCGACCGCGCGGTAATGCTGGCAGGATGAGCAGCCTGAGGCAGAAGCCTCCAGCTCGCATGATATTCCAGGCAGGACTGAATCTCCATGAGACGAAACTTAAAGAAGAGAATGACCTGGAGTCACTCCCATTCGGTGCTTTAAGAGGAGGATAGCCATGTCTGTCCAGGCACCCCTGATCGACCTCACGGAGGTCTGCCAGCTGAGCGGGGCTGAGCAGGACCCCGGCTGGCTGGAGCCGGCAGACGGAGCCCCAGACCGGCAGCGAGCTGAGCCACTCACCCTGCTGCCGGTCTGGGGCTCCGTCCACTGACCCCCTCAGCCCACTGCCTGCCTGGGGTTCTGATCATCCAGGCAGACAGCGGGCTGAGTGGGTCCAGTGGACAGAGACCCTGGAAAAAAGGCGCAAAACGATTGTCTGCCGTTTGGGCTGGCAACATGTACCGAGAACCACCCGTGACAAAGTTTTTGCCCCTTCAGGCATTGGGAGCTCAACCCAGAATTCCAATGGGCAGTGGAGCAGTTACCCACAGTGCAACGCTTTGAAAGTTGACGCTAGCCTCAGTACTGTGGATGCACTCCGCCGACTTAATGGTCTTAATGATATTATGTGGGGGGAGACACAATCGACTGTATAAAATCGATTTCTAAAAAATCAACTCCTATAAATTCGACCTAATTTCGTAGTGTAGACATACCCTTAACCTGCTAACTTGTGTGAAAACTACAAGATGCCTTGCCTTTACTAGGATTGTAACTCATTTTAGTTAACCTGAATTCAGAACACACTGGTTTTGGTAGTGAAGACAAGGCCACTGTTAGCCATATTTACCTTCTTGCTGGCTTTAGCACCAACATCACTCATGGGCTTAGGGTTGATTTTTTTTTGTCATGCCTGTTTGGTCCCTCTTGACTTGCAGTGGGTGGGGTCAGTAGCAAACTCAAGTTCAATTTCAGTAGCAAGCTCAAGTTCATTTCATGAACACTCTACACTTCAGCAACTTATTTGATACCTATATAAACCTTATGGGTTTGCAGTATGGGGTTGGAAGTCTTAAAAAAAAAATATTTCTGGTCCTTCTGTTTGTGCTTAGAAATATTGCCAGGTTCATTTTGCTACTTGGCCAAACCCGTTGGTAGCCTTTGAAAATATAACGTCCATTTCACAGTTTATTCATGATGACAGTTGGTTCCTGCCTTAGACTGCTATCCATCCAGCTCAGGCATTTCTCTACAGAATGCTACACCGTTGTATCTAAATGCTCTACCGGACTTAGAAAAACAAATTTTGATAAACTGACTACAGCAAAGCCCATCCATTTTGCTGCAAGTGTGGCTTCTGGTTTTCACAGACCAGCTTTCCCACTCTAAGATGGGAGGAGGATGTTATTTGTGAAGAGTGGCCTTTGGGGAACACTGGCTTTCCCCCAATTCCCACCTTCCTCCAAAGAAGTAGTATGGGGGGGAGGGGAGAGGGAATGAGAGAGAGAAGCTGCAGAGTTTAGCAGTGCCAATTGTCACTGCCTGGAGTCATCAGTGATATGGGATTATGAGAGACATTAGCTGAAAGGTTAAGGATTTATCTAGAACATCTGAAATCAATATTAAACCAAAATTTATAGTAATGTAGGTGATGAAAATTCATATTTACTGAGTTAGCTGCTGTGATGTAAGGAAGCAGACAGGGACGCATTGTTCCTTTTCCATGAGCTGGCAGTGGCCTCCACCATTGGTCACCATGAGGCATGCACATCTGCCCACTTAACATTTCTATTTTGCTTGGTGGAAAACCTGAAGCTTGCAGGAAATTACATTTGGCAAAATAGGTCTGGGTGAGTGGGGCACCTTGGAAACTGGTTCAAAGGATTCCAGGGTTTGTCCATGTGAAACAGGCTGTCACTGCATATGGTTCACGGGTTGAATAAAGATGAGACTCCACCTGCACATACTTTTACAAGAGATCATAAAGATAGTTTTATGGGTTTGAAGAACCATCATCAGCATTTTCCATTGTATATCTTATAGCATGCTTTAAGAAGAGTTATAGACCTGTAAATATCAAACAAATAAATAATGGGCTGTGACTCTTGAGTGAAAATGTTACAAGACTTACATCTTCATGTCTGCATTGTGACATGGGCAATTCTTACAACAAAACATCTGTATCCAGGTTAACAGAAGTAACAATAAGTGCAATGTAAACTTTCCTTTAGAAACCAGACCATACAAAACATGAGGAGGGAAGGAGGGTTCAGGTTTCCTTACAGACTCTGGAATTCCTTACAGACTCTGGCGCCTAGGAATTGTGTGAGAGTCTTAAAGGTACACTGTCAAATTAAAAAATACATTCTTTCAGTAACTACATTTATTTATGCTATAGATAATACTTTAGATGCAAAAGTGAAAGAATGGTACAAAATCTAGATGGTCACTATTTATACTCTGTTTATTTTTTTTCATTTTCTCTTAGCTTGGACAATAAAAAATATCAGTGAAGTCCTTTTCAGTTTTGTTCAAATTCTATTTCCCACTGAGGAGCTCAGTGCTGTACTGTGTGGGTTTCCTAGACTCAGACTTTAAGGCCAAAAGGGACCATCTTGATCATCTAGTCTGACCTCCAGTTTCACACTTCAGGAGAAAAATTGTTTAAACACCAAGCAGTCTTAAATTTTACAAAATATTTTTAAAATATTAAGTTTGCCAAATTAAATTGGCAGTGCCCTTTAAGTACACTAATGGATACCGTATTTCATTGGCAGCTCAGTATTCCCTTCAATAAAATAAAAGGTTTCTATGTGGAACAGCAGGTTTTTCTTAATAGTTTGGACCTGTAGCAGGCAATTTGGTGAATAAAAATCACTTGATTCTCTAAAACACTCATATTGAAGGAAATATACCAGACTGTATATCAAATTGAAACAAAGGATGGAGTTCACCAATTGATCCAGGGTTGTTTCGTTACTTTTGTCAAGTATTAAGGAATCTTCTGATTCACTATCACAGAATCATAGAACCATAGGGCTAGAAAGGACTGCAATGGTCATCCAGTCTAAAACCCTGCCAACATGCAGGATTTGTTGTGTCTAAACCATCAAGGCAGATGGCTATCTAGCCTCTTTTTGAAAATCTCCAGTGAAGGAGACTTCCCTAGGCAGTATGTTCCATTGTCCTACTGTTCTTACAATTAGGAAGTTTTTCCTGAGATTTAATCTAAATATGCTACACTGTAGTTTGAACCCATTGCCTCTTGTCCTGCCCTATGTGGCAAGAGAGAACAATTTTTCTCCATCTTTTTTTTTTATGGCAGCCTTTCAAGTATTTGAAGACCACTATCATGCCCCCGCTTAATCTCCTCTTTTCCAAATTAAACATACCCAGTTCCTTCAGCCTTTGCTCAGATGGCTTGCATTCCATCCCTTGGATCATTCTGGTTGCTTGCCTCTGGATCCTTTCCAGTTTCTCTACATCCTTTCTATCAAGCGAATTAGGGATCAGAAACCCTAGCTGTGTTTCTAGGCGGCAGAAGTCCCTAGTTGTATTTCTAATTATGTGAAGGTTTGTTGGTTATACAAAGCCTTATGCAAATAAGGGAAGGCCGAAAATGTTCAGAACATCAGAAATCCTAATAGGGATTTCTACCTTCTCAAAATGTTCCAGTATATTCATTTTAGCTGCTATGATACCTTTAGGGTGTTGGTAGAGAAGAAAGAAGACCCTCAAAAGAAGAACCAGGTAGTGTTCTATGGGGACAAATGATGCATAGGAATTCAGAGTAATTCCTTGCTGGAGGCTAATAAAGGTAGATCACTTAAACAAAGATATTAGACAGATTGATTAAGATTGCAGAGATGCAAAACTAACATGCAGGAACTTTGTCTTATCTGATGGGTGGAAGCGAAATCACCACTCACCATTTCAGCAGCTAGTTCATTTTAAGCAGTTATTCTGGAAGGGTTTAAGAGCATACAAGTAGAAGCCAATACTTCAAAAATATTCAGAAGCTGATGTGATTACTGTACATCTAATTTACCCAGTAAAGTGCTTAGGAACACTATGTAAACCCAAAAAATAGATTAATCAGAAATCAATCTAACCGCACCTGTTTAAACTGTTGTGTACCTAACTTGTATACCCACAAGTCTGGCTTGTGCAAGGTATTTAGCCATTGCATGCAAAACTTGATTTGAGTGCCTATATATAGCAATGTGTCTGAAAAGTATAGGCATGATTTCAGAAAACCAGAATCAGTCATTTAAATAATATTAGGCTTATTTATCTTCTGAAGTCATTCAGCCCAAACAACAATGTGAAAATCTCTGTATTCCAGAGCCAGCAACTACCTTGCACATAGAACTCCCACTGCAATCAATGGAAATTTTGAGCGATAATAAGCTCCAGCATTCTATAGAGTGTTTGCATATGACTGGAACATAACAAGCTGGGGCTCAAGCCTCAAATTCTTACTGTTTTTCTACATCCTTAGGCAAAATTCCATTCAGGATTTAGCCCTGTGTGACCAAAGAGAGAGAATGCACAGCTAAAAACATCGGCTCATGGTAAATGGAAACAAACCCAAAATATCGAATTAGGGTGCTATGCATGAATATTGGCAGAAATGGCCATGTCAACAGAGAATCTGACCACCAATCTTAGATAAAAAGGCTAAATATAAACCATGTAAGAACCCCTAAGGGAACGAGAATGACATGCCTCAGGCCATAAACCAACCTCAATCTGAAAGCATTTAGGAAGAAATTATGGAATTTCCTACACATTCTTCCAAAGGCCTTGCCACTCTCAGAGATGGGATACTGGACAAGATGGATCATTGGTGTGATTTGGCATGGCAACATCTGTGTTCTTATTAAGCAATTAATACCCAACCCCCCGCTTTGAGGAAGGCAAATGTTACCCCCTTTTCACAGAGAGGTTCAATGGGTTGCCCGATACACATGGTGAGGTGGTCTCCCTGAGCTCATGGCTTTATACCACAAAGGGTTTCAAACCTACTAGCCTTCAAAACTTTTGAAAATTTAGCCCACTAAAAATAGAAAAAGGTGAGACATGAAAACAGTTTGTGGTAAGAAGATATTTTTGCAACATTTTTAGCCTTTTATCAAAAGCAGTTGTCTAAGAACTCACAATTATTCCTTCTATTACTTTGATTCAGGAAGGAAAACTCAGACCAGAAAAATGCTGTATAGAAACATTCAGGGCCGCCAAGAGTGGGTTCAGGCCAGCAAGAGCGGACCAGCTAAACAGGGCCGACGAGGGGGGGGGGGAAGCCGGGGAAGCCAGGCCCCGGGCCCCCTTCCGGATCGCCGGGCCCCAGTAATTTGTACCAGCTTCCCCCTCCCCTCATCGGCCCTGGATACATTTAACCTTGTTTAAAAAATACATAATTAATCCTTTAGGAGAAGATCACAAATTCACTGGGATCCAGGCTCTCAAATGTCTAGTCTTTTAAAAGGATGTTACTACCTCTTTCCATGAGAAGTATTAGGAGTTCAGCACATCATTCAGAACACACAAGCTTTCCAGCTTGTTCCCCAAGCTCACACACTGGCACCATGCTGCAAGGGCTGGGAGTTGGAAGAGCATCCTGGGCGTATCGACATGAAACAAGCTTGCTAAAGACCCTGTCATCCGTCTTTTCCCACAGCGTATTTCAGTTATTAAGAATGTAGTTCAACAGCCTCATCTGAAGATCCTGACAGTCACCAAGGAAATCACTCATATTGCTTTTTCCAGCACTCACTGACAACAGTTTGGCAATTACCACCTTCCTTAATGGGAAGAAAAAGGCACATGATGTAAATGAGCAGTCTGAAGTCCCATTTGTTTGCTAGAAAAACTATGCTGTGCATTCAGATTTCAGGGGTAGTCAGAGTAGATCAGGACAAGACTGCTATGATTTGAATGACTTGATACCATGTGTAAAATGGATTTTTCCTCACTCACGAACACTAATTGGACCAGCTAATCACCAGACCTATTTACCAATCAAAATAGGGGCTTTTTCTAATTTCAGTGTGTAATCCAGGATAATTTGGAACATAAAGCCTTTTGATTTTATATTTTGCATATATTATAAATATATTTTATATATATTAAAGTTCAATGCCAAAATTACAATATTTTTTTCAAAATAAATGGACCGTGGTGATGCTGTATAGTACTATATACATAATAGCTGCTTTGAAATAGCATAAAATGCCCCTAAATTTCAATTAATCTCAGCCTCACTGAAAGCTTTAAGTGTTTGTGGAAATTGGAAGACAGTGAGTATGGATCAAAAACAAAGTCACTTGGGAGATAGAAAGAGTGAATAGTGTGAAAGTAATTCCACACTGGTTATCTTAGCCTCTTTAGGCCCGAGAAGAAGGAACTCTGTAGGTAGAAGACTAGAGCTTCATCATGAAATGTGATTTTGTCAAAATTGATATTTTTCCATGAGAAAATGTCAATTTTGATTAAATATTTTTATTTTCCTCTCTGGACATTTAAAACAAAATATTCCGTTTTCAAATGTTGATTGCGAATAAAAATCTTTGTTTCATTTTGACTCGGTGTTCTTTTGCTATAGTTTTGGAAACCAAAAAAATAACAGTTTTCCATTTTCAGTTTTTGGATTTTCAGTACTTCTTTTTTAAATAAAGGGACAAAAAAAAAAAAAGACGCACACCTTTCTGCCCCCCTTGCCTCCAACTGGAATAGTTGAAAAACAACAAGAAAGTATTTGAAAGCAAGTCTAATGAATAAAAAAGGACTATTCAGTAGACTATTCATTTTTATTTAAGCCACCAACTCATATGGGTTATGGAACTGAACAGTCAGCTGTCAGAGCAAGTGGCTGAGAAGCTTAGTGAAGGTGATCATTCCTTGCAACATCATGTTACCATTACTACTGGCTCATAAAGGTTCTGATCCTGCTGAAGTCAATGACAAGGTTCCCGTAGTGCAGGATTAGGCCATGAAGGAGAGCAAAGAGGAGTCAAATAACTATTGTTTAAATATTAAAAGCTACACCACCATACCAAAAATATTTTTTTAAAATTATACTTTCACGTCTGACTCTTAGAGGAGCAACTGTCTAGATAGCCATGATTACAGTCATTACATGTTTCATTTATGAATTGTGAGCAAAATACATTTTAAGGAACTCAGTCATCAAGCGAAGAGTTGAGTATCAATTGCTACATGAAAGGGAGTAAAATCTGGTTTGCAAACAGTAAAATGTTTGCTTCTGAAAAATAATATCCACTTTAAATTTAATATTAACTTGCAGCTGCAGTAGAGTAACAACTTTAAAGACAGAAATTACGTTGACCAAAGGAGCAAAACAAGAAATCAGGAGACTGAAGGCACTGTCTTACCTAAACTAGTTGGAGAAAATATTCATCAATAAACCTAATTGATGTATGTCAGTGAAGAAACATTAAAGATTCAGATAAACAAGTTCATCTTCTGCAGTTAAATCTCCTGTTAAATTCCTCTTGCACCATTTAAAGTAAGTCACATCTATTGTTTACACAGACTCTAACCTAGATGTATTTGCAATGAGAACTTAAGAAGTCAGTTGTTGCAAGACACACATTAAAGTCAATGGGCATTCCACTTGTAGGGGGTTGGAGTTGCAAAATTAGGGCAAAGCACACCAAAATCATAAGCAGTGATTTAGAAGTAGAAGAAGTAGGAAATAATGTTACACAAGACTTTGCAAAACAAATTCCAATGTGGACGCCTGGTGCAATTTTGCACAACTATCCAGGACGTCAATGAGAGTTGCAGCCGTTTGTGCCTAGCTCATAACTTGGTCCCATGAGTCTGTTGACACTTTTACCTCATCCATACTGGATTGCAGGTAAATCTCTAATTAGCCAATGAGTAGTGGCCATATTTGTGGAGTCTTGGATGCACAGTTTTCTGCTTCAGCCCTGAAGTTTTAATCAACATTCAGGCAGATACATCAGGAAACAGTTTTAGCAATATTGAATTATTTTGTGTAAAATATACAGTCAGCTAATGGAGTGTTTCATCTTTTAGAAAATATCTACAGTTATAAATTGAATGCCTCAGAAGAATATCTGAACTGTAATATAATACAAAGTGTCAACACTTTACTTTAGATGTCCATTAACTGATGTTCAGCACATACAGAATGTTAATGAACTTCTAAGGAAGCACTAATAACATCCCTGTGAACTCATATTAAATACTTTATGATCATTCCGATGACAGTGAAATCTGAGTAATGCTCTGTGTTAAAATAGAAACCTTATCTCTTTTTCTGAAATGTTTTGACGACATTAAAACAAGTGGCTTAATCTCTCAGCTGGTGAAGTATATGTTAAACTCCTAACTAATAATTATTATTATTAGCCAACAATAATTTGGCTATACCTTGCTTTCTGGTTGAAGTGAAAGGTGTGATTTTGAGTGTAACCTATTAAGTTATATGGTCTGAGCTACTTAACAGAGCATACTTCTCTTCCCCTGGGATGTCATGGTAATTCATTCACTTGAGCCATTGGGTTCCTGGTATTAATGGGACTGGTTTGGTAGAACGGTGTTATCAGTGAAGGATCACTCTACTCTGGAATTTGCTTCTCCTTTTTGTCTGACAGAGCCTGGATTTAGCAGCTTTGGGGGCAGGCTGCATGGTTTATTGTGATTGATAGGCTTTTCTGGATAGGGCACCAGGAGGGGTAGACCAGGATTCTCCATGGACGTACGGGACTTTTTTATCTGAGATCTATGTATGTTTGTTTATGATTGTCTGGCTACTACAGCCCTACATTGCAGTTTTATGAATTTAAACAAAAAATAAATCTACAATTATAACCTATGAAAATCCCAACCTAAAACACTGATTAAATATTTTTCCCTACTTGTATTAAAGTTACCATTAATTTAATATGCAGAACACGTCTAATCCAGATATTCACTACGTGGGTATCTATACTATATGTTTAAATAGAAAAGAAATCTAGTATACTGGAGTGTCCAGATGTAAATGGGCCTGTTTTTCATATCACTTGACCAATATATTTAGTCAGAGTTTGCTACTTAGTCTTATGTTTGTCACTGAAATGAATGGTTTGGTAGGGGTGCCAGCAGAAAGACAAGCTATGAGCTAGTAATCAATTAATATTGAACTAAACAAAAACTGCAGCCACGGGCATAAGCCATGAGAATTTAGCGAAAAGGCCGGATCCTTTCATTTGGACAATGAAACTTCTGTAAGACTCTCCTTCAGCAAGTAAATTACTAGGGCTGGATACAGAATAAGAACTCTTTCAGAAAATATTTCCAGGTTTTGAAGTTTGTTTACACTCTACATTGGAATGAAATTTTTCATAAAGAGAGAGCCACCACAGAAAAGCCAATTACCTGGTGGTTAGGGGACTCCCCTAGGAAAATAGAAAACCCAAGTCTTGAACCAGGGCTTCCTATGTCCCAGGGAAGTTTTCTAACCATTGGGCTATCAACTATTCTGGGTAAATAGGTCTCTCTCTTGCGTGCTCACAAGAAAATCCATTCTGAACCTGAGAAACTTTCCTAATAGAAGTTTTATTGAAAGTGATACGTTTCTGTACAAAAGTTTCCATTTCTATGCATTGGCATTTTCCAACAGAAAAACATTCCATGAAAAATTCCCAGACCATTCTAATAAATAGTATTCCTGGATGATGGAGCCATTTAGTTCTCAAGTAATTGTGCACATCACCCTCTGCAAGGTACATTAGAATCTCCACAAAATGTTCACAATGAAACCCCAAAGCATGTGAAAATTACCTGTTTGGGGCTTTGTTACAAATTCAAAACACAGCTTGCTTAAGTAAACAGCTTGCCATGTTTTGCAAAACTTTCAAACAAAGTTTTGAGCTACCTTTGGATTAATGTGTTACCATAACTAGAAGAAAACCACATGGATTTACTGGGTTTCACATAACAAAACTCAGTGAAACGCCACAGTTTGAAATGAGTTTCACTAACTCATGGGATGTAAGAAAATGTTTGCATGAACCTCCACAAAATAAGCCTGCCTAGTTTGACACTGTGCTCTCGCATACCTTTAAAATGTAGCATGGACTTATTGAAACAAAAAGAGGCAGACACCCAAAAGTTGACTTTAAAAAGAATGAGGCCCCATCTTTTATAGATAGGGTTACCATATTTCAACAAGCAAAAAAGAGGACGGGAGGAGCCCCGCCCTAGCCCCGCCCCTGCCCCTCCCACTTCCCGCCCCCCCAGAACCCCCAACCCTCCCCCCGTTCCTTGTCCCCTGACTGCCCCCTCCTGGGACCCCTGCCCCTAACTGCCCCCCGGGACTCCACTCCCTATCTAAGCCTCCTTGCCTCTTGTCCCCTGACTGCCCCAACCCTTATCCACACCCCCACCCCCAGACAGACCCCTGGGATTCCCACGCCCCATCCAACCACTCCCCACCCCCTGACAGCCCCCCCCCAGAACTCCCAACCCATCTAAACCCCTCTGCTCCCTGTCCCCTGACTGCTCCGATCCCTCTCCACACTCCTGCCCCCTGACAGCCCCCCCAGAACTCCCAACCCATCTAAACCCCTCTGCTCCCTGTCCCCTG